>NC_053027.1:341260930-341510428 GCF_003073215.2 Triticum urartu | reverse complement strand
GGGACGATCACTTGTATGTTGGTCTTCAAAGAAGCAGAACTGTGTATCTCTCTCCACTGCTGAATCTGAATACATTGCTGCTGGATCTTGCTGCACTCAGCTTCTGTGGATGAAGCAAACACTCAAGGATTATGGCATTCATCTGAAGCAAGTGCCACTTTACTGCGACAACGAAAGCGCCATCAAGATTGCCAACAACCCAGTTCAGCACTCGAAGACAAAGCACATTGAAATTCGCCATCACTTTCTCAGAGATCATGTTGTGAAGGAAGACATTGATATCATACACGTCAACACTGAAGAGCAATTGGCAGATATCTTCACCAAGCCCTTGGATGAGAAGAGGTTTTGCAAGTTACGGTGTGAGCTAAATATCTTGGAATCCTCAAATGTCCTGTGATCAGGCACACATCCTAACACTTATGCATATTGATGACTTAGATGTACAACGCACAAAGTAAAGTATATCTTCAATCAATGAAGACATACATTCTAAGTGTGAATACATTAATGTGGAATTTGACTTCGGAGCGCCACAATAATTGTGCGCCGTGTCTGGGTCTAATACTTCCTATACGGTGGGTAACGCCACCACCAAACGTTCCATTTTGAAGTGTTTAACTCATGGCGTTACCTTGCAATATCTTCACATTGGTTTGGCTTCGAACTTAACATGTCTTCATGATTATCTTCACTACGATGATTATATATATATATATATATATGCTCTAAGTGTTCTGTCCTCTACAACATTCACTTATAGCTATGTCTTCTTGGTTGAATCTTTTGAACTAAGTGAATGTGATCGGACCCTAACCTCTCTATGCTTTCTATCTCAAACTCTATCTCTCCAAGTCATATGCATTCTGTTGAAACTGTCGAATGTCTTCACTGTGTCCTTATCAGCTGAAGACATAGAGACAACCATAAAAGTCCGTTTTTAATGCTCATTCCTCCACATAAGATCCGGAGAAGTAGGAACGACCGCCCGACAATTTAGGCGTGCGTGGGACGTGGAACAAACCCCAAACTTCCGCTAACTGGCCACGCATGCCTCAAATGCGAACCGCCAGGGGCACCTGCGTAATAGCACAGTGCCGCCTCTGAGTCTATAAATTCACACTTACCGCAGTCATTATCTCCTTCTTCCATCCTCGCATGAACCCTAGCGCCACCGCTAGCACTCGACGACGCCGGAGACGAAGCGCTTCGCTGCCGCAACCTCTCCAACGCCATCCTCACGTTGACCGCGGACATCGTCCTCTCTGCCGTCGCCGTAGGTGTTTTCCATCGCCAAATTAGGGCACGGAGGACTGAACTGCTCGGCATCAACTTCCTTCCGTCTAGCAGTTCCAGTGTGGTAAATAAAACTTCTTTTTACAGCCTCTTTTGATCTCTTGGTTCTGTCACTTTCAACCATAAGAAGTTTCTCTTCACACCAGTTAGATCTCTCGCTGCATCTCATAACATGCCTAGTATATTCACTTGTGCTTCATAAAGTAGTTAGATTCCTCACTTGTACTGATCTATGGGTTCGTCCAAATCTGGAACCAACTTCTTATCTATAAGTGAATGTCTTCGCACAATGAGGTCAATATCTTCTAAACTGATTAATCTTCAAAACCTTCTGAGAATGCATATGACCTCTTCCCCTTCCCTCGCACCTTAATGCTGTCACAGGTACATGTCCGTGGGAGAATCCTTCGGTTCTCATAGTCTGCATTCATTTGCAGAATTCCTACAGCATCACATAAACTCTCCTGAAGCCAGTTCCTGTTTGTCCAGAAAAAGAAAGCCTTTGAAGCCTTTGAAAGTTTTGAAGCCTTTCAAGTTAAAGTTTATGGCTTCAGTTGCAGCAGCAAGAAAGGGGGGCAGACAGAGACGTGAGGGAACTTCCAAGGATCTGCCTGAAGACTTGGCAGAAATGTACAAAACAGATCCAGAAGAGAGCTATGGGCAACGCAAAACCCGAATCCAATGGATTCGACGCTATTGGGCAGAACAATGGTTCAAATACCGCTTCGTCATCCAGGAGTATGCTGAAAAGAATGCAATCAAGAGTCCATGGGGGATATCTTATACAAGAACCTTGTACCCAGAACCGGAGATGAAGCCATTGCTCAAGGCTTCTACCCATGCATGGTCCGAGGACCACAGCCCGATGATGCACATCCGTCGTCACTTCTCTGGTGTCGTGACGACAATCTCTTCAAGCGCAACTTTCAGTTTGCTCAACAGTCTGCGAAGCTAAACAAGAAGAAATTTGGGCTTGACTTCAATCCTGGTCCCTCCTCACCAAGGGTAGATGGAACACGCGACGCGGAACCCAATATCATCGGTCCGTTTGCCAATCTTGAGGGCCTGATCACCCACATCTTAGTCCAAGGGACTGCTGTGAATGACCCTCCAGCTGATTCTGAGTCTGATGAAGCTCCTGTTGTGCCGAAGCCAAAGCAGACAAAGAAACCAAAAGCTTCGAAGCCGGCCCCTGCCTCAAAAATCTCAAGGGCGAAGCCATTGAAAACTGCACCTCCTGAAGTCAGTGTGCAGTCTGAAGATGTATCCCGCATCTCCAAGCCCCTGAAGGATAAGGAGCCCCAGCAACACACAGGCAAAGAGCTCACTGCTGCTGCCATTCTGCGCAGTGAAGCCATTGATCTATCAAGCGATGAAGATCTGGGCGATGACGCACTAGAACAGCTCATCAAAAGCAAGGAGGAAGCGGAAATCTTCAACAATCTGCCTCTCTTTGATGTCGCCATCATCCACAGCTTCATCGATGAATGGTTTGACACACCAGATATAAGCTTCAATGATCTACAGCTGCCTGTTGGACTCAGCGTCGCCTTCCAAGGCGCAATTGCTTCAGAACTGGCCATTGCTCAGCGCATTATTGAGCTGAAGCAGAAAATTGATCACGAAAAAGCTCAGTTCAAGAAGCACATGGCCAGTCTCAGCGTGCAGGAAGTGAGAAGCTTCAAAATCATGCTGCATGATCTCAAAGAAAACTTTCTGAAGAAGCGTGCTGAAGCTCAAGGCTCGCGTGAAAGGATGAAGTCATTGGCTGACAAATGTGTTCAAGCCTACAACCAGGCTGAAAAGCGCAAGGCACTTGGGCGTCCAGGCATCGACCCCAAGATGGCCGCAAAGAAGAAGAAGCAGCCTGCTGTGAGTGAACCAGAGGCATCAAGACAAGCAGCCACCTCCATTATCTTCCCAACCGCCACGACTGGCTCGAAGCCAAAGAGCCAGTCAACAGCTTCAGAGCTAAAGAAGACAAGAGCTGCAGAAGCTGAAGCCAGAAAAAGGAAGAGCTCTGAAGCCTCTCCTTCTGCCCCCAGTAAAAAGAAGCGCAAGACTAAGAAATCTAGGGCTGCTCCCACAGAGCCCTTGATGGTTGAACCCCTTTCTGTCATTCACCCCAATGCAGAAAGAAGACTAACAGTTCATGAGCCTGCTCCCACAGAGGCACCTGACGCTGAAGATATTCCAGCAGCCGACCCACTAGCTGCTGAAGACATTGGTCATCAGGACAATGTGCAAGGTGATGCAGCCCTTCCTCAGCTTGAAACAAGCAAACTCATCAGCATTAGTCGTCCTCTGACGCCAATGGCACAAGATGAGTCATGGGCGGATCGCCCTCAGGACGAAGAAGACATTCAGGCCCAGCTCACTCCGACACCACAAGCGTCGTCTGCGTTCTGTAGGCTTCGCAAAGGTCCACGGCCTCAAGTCCAGTCTGCAGAAATTCTGGCTGCATCAGCCGAAGACAATGAAGAAGCACCTCCAGAACTCACTCCCTCGCTCCATCAAGATGCAGTTCCCCAAGAGAACGTGCCTGAAGATGTCCCTCAAACTACTAACACTGAAGCCAATGTGGAGCCCGCCCCACCAAATGCTTCAACGGACAGCGAAGCCACTGAGCCAGACACTTCAGTTCCTGAGTCTGCTGCAGGTCCACAATTTGACTATCACATAGAGCATAGGCCTCATGTCCAGAAGCCAGTCCCAAGGCTTCCAAGGTTCCCAAGTCCTGCATCAGCACCTGGCTCCTTTGATGTAAACAGCTTCAAGGCAGACAACACATTTTTTGATAGCTCCAAGAACCCCTATTTAAGGGAAAGGATTGAATCAGACAGGTTCTGGAGCTATTCACAGCGCAGCTATTATTCTTGCATCTTATACAACCAAGGTCGCATCTTCCCACACAAGAGCCTTGAGGTTGAAGCTATTGCTGGTCTGCCATGTCTTGAGGAAGCTTTGGACTGCTTCAGGCAAGTGGGTCTGCTGCCGTTCGTGACTGATGAAGAGCACTGGAACGAAGAGCTTCTGCTTCAGTTTTATGCCACTCTCCACATCAAAGGCTACAACAGAGATCCTAAGACTTGGATCCTGGAGTGGATGACCGGAAATGTCCATCATGAAGCCAATGCATTCAATATCATTGAGCTCACTGGCCTGCCCACTGCAGGCGAATTCTTCGAGGAAGGGTGTCAACTTCATTCTGAAGCTATTGAGAGCATATTTCAGAGACCTGAACCCAATATGAGTCAGATGCTCTCAATGATGAAGCCATTGCCTCAAGATGCACCCTATCCAACTGAGTTCTTCGTTGAAGACCTAGAGTACCTGCCCAGGACCATATATCATATTATCCGGCGGACTCTCTGGCCCATTAAGGGACACTCTCCACATGCCAAGATTGAGGGTGCAATGAAGACTCTCATATTCTATATCATGCATGGCAAATGCTTCAATGCACATGATCTTTTCATACGACAACTTGCTGCGTCAGGCTCGGACTTATTTGGTCTAAAAATCTATGCCCCTTGGGTGATGAGGCTGATCAAACTGCACTCTACAATTTTGTATCTGCCCTCAGCCCGAAACCATCGCATCTTCCTGCCAGATGTGGATATCTCTGCTGAAGCAATATACCCTGAGCCTGCCAAGCAACCAATAAGTCTTCAGAATGCCGAACACCAGAGCTTCACGCAGAGTGTTGAAGGTGTTGAAGCCATGTCCAGGGTCTATCCTATGGCTGGCACTACACATGCACCAGCATCAACTGAAGCCACAGATAGCACAAACGCTCCAAGACCCAAGAAGCGTGCTCGTGTCCTCACTGACCGAGAGCTTCTTGTGGCCCTTCACCAAAAGCAAGATAGGCATCACGACTGGCTGAAACGTCAGATGAAGAGCCTCTTGGTGGATGTCAATCGTCTTCGAAACCTGGCCACCAAGAATGCCTTCGTTACGCATGAGACTTGCCGTCGTACGTGGAAAGGGCTCTCAATGATCTGCACTGAAGCTGAACTTGAAGAGGATGGCTTCACAGAGCGCTTCCAATTTGACACCACACCTCCTAGGAGGGCTGTGATGTGCAACACACCGTCACTTGAAGATTGTGAGTATTCCTCATCTGCTGCCACCGTCACTGCGAGGATCATTGATGAAGATGATGATGCTACTTCACCACAACCCGCTTCAGCACCTCGAAGCTCAGCACCGCCAAACAACTCCACCGACCCTGCTGCGCCTGGGAATGCGTAGAAAACTCTATGTCTTCAAACCTTTTTGGTCATTCCTGACAAAAGGGGGAGAAGCATATGATGTTTATAGTCTTCAAGCGGGTCAATATGGGCGGGTGCCTTGTTTTGTTATACTTGCTTCGTGTTTGCAACTCTTGTTTTGCTTCATTTGGTTCTTTTGAGTTGTAAACACTAAAACTCAATGGTCGTCTGCTACTTGTTTTACCACTCCTTTTGCGAAGATAAATTCCGCATGTGCGACGATAAATTCCGCACTCATCTCATTCTGCAGACGTCCATTTTCCATTGTGCATGTTATTATCTTCATATACTTTCACATGCATAGTAGATTGTCATCATAAGCTGAAGCTGATCTCCACAAGTACAACCTGCCATGTGCATTTGCATTCCAAAAGCAAATTAACTTATATGCACATCTTCAGGGGGAGCACTTGCAACTCATGATGACAATTCCTTTACAGACTTCACACTTTATATTCCCCATTGAAAACTTCAACTAGTTTGTCATCAATCACCAAAAAGGGGGAGATTGTAAGTGCATCTAGTGCGACCCCTAGTTGGTTTTGGAGTATTGACGACAAACCTAGTTGAGGGACTAATGTGTTTGTGAGAATTGCAGGCAAACATAGGTAGAAGTCCCTCACTGATTCGGTTTACTACCAGAGATGACCCCTAAAAATGAATGAAGACATTGAAGTCAAAGGTGGTATATGAAGATATTCACATTGAAGACTATGACAACAGAAGACACGTTATGAAGCCTATGGAACTCGAAGACTTAGATCTTTCGTAGTTCTTTTTATTTTTGTTGAGTCATAGGAACCACCGTACTGTTAAGTGGGGTCCAGGAGAACAAGTCAGAATGACTTAAGTGATGCCTAAATCAAAAACCTATGTCTTCGAGTGAAGACAATGAGAGCAAATCTTGTCCAGAGCCGGACAAGTCAGCTTTGCTTGTAGCCCAAGTAAAGTTTCCATGAGAGGTCGAAATCTGACCGTTGAAACACGTGTCAGTTCCTTAGTGACCCAGGGTCATTTCGGACAAATCAGGTCGGGTTGCCAAGTGGCTATAAATAGCCCACCACCACAACCATAAACTGTTGGCTGCTCAGATTTCAGTGCACGGCTTTTGTCGTTTGAGAGCAACCCACCTCGAAGCCTTTGAGAGAAAATTCCTAGTGAGGAGAAAAGCCCTAACCACCCAGAGCCAGTGTAAATTGGGCATCACTTAAGTCTTCTTGTCTATGTGATCTGAAGACTTATTACACTTGAGGACTGTGAATCCTCCAGACGGTTAGGCGTCGCGTTCAGAGCATCCAAGAGACATTGTGGATTGCCAGTGAACGAAGTCTGTGAAGGTTTGGGAGTCTACCTTGAAGACTTACCAGAGTGATTGGGCGAGGACTAAGTGACCTTAGCTCAAGGAGATTACGGTGAGGACTTGGTGTCCTGAACTGTGTGTTCAGGACTGGGTGTCCGGGACTGTGTGTCCTAAGGTTTAAATACCTAGCCGCTCCAACCAGACGTACAGTTGTCACAGCAACTGGAACTGGTCCAACATATCATTGTCTTCAATGAGTCACTGGTTTCATCTTCACTTTCTTCTCTTGCTGTTACTCATTGTGAAGTCATTGCGTGCTTGCTTTATCATTTGTCTTCACAACGTGAATGCATGATCTGTTTGGCTTCATAACTTCTTCCTACTTGATCCTTATTACACTGAAGCTGTTTGTCACTGTGCTTTCACTCCATTGAATACATGACCATGGCTGGCCTAGTGTAATCTAACTTCCGCTGCATAGTAATAGGCATAATCTTCACTGTTTGTCTTCATAACTCCCAAGTTTTGAAGACTTTCATAAAAATCGCCTATTCACCCCCCCTCTAGTCGATATAACGCACTTTCAATTGGTATCAGAGCAAGGTGCTTCCTTGTTCTGTGTGATTCGGTTTAACCACCTGGAGTTTTAGCTATGTCGACTGCAGGGATAATCAAAGTCTCCGCTGCGTGCCCCGTCTTCGATGGAACTGAATATCCCTACTGGAAGAATAAGATGCGCATGCATCTTGAAGCCATTGACGTCGACCTATGGTATGTCGTCGAGAACGGCATTCCCAAGGCTAGAGAAGGTGTCACTGCTGCTGATGTCAAGAAATTCGTTCAACTGGACTCTACTGCCAAGAACATCATCTGTGGTCATCTGACCAAAGGACAGTATGGCCGTGTGAGTGCCTTGAAGACATCCAAACTGGTCTGGGACTGGCTCTCCAAGGTCAATGAAGGCATCTCAACCCAGAGAGATCAACGAATCAGTGTCCTTTGCAATCTCTTCAACCGCTTCAAGCGAAATGACAATGAGAATGTCCAGCACACATTTGATAGACTCACTGACATCACAAATGAGCTTCAAGCCCTCGGCGCCACTGAAATCACCAAACATGAAATCGTCAAAACGCTGCTGAGATCACTTGATAGTTCGTTTGACATCCTGGCCCTGATGATTAAAGAACGTCCTGATTTCAAGACACTCGATCCGTCTGACATACTTGAGAGGCTCAACACACACGAGTTTCAGCTTTCTGAGAAAAGAGATATCTACGGTCCAAACTATGGGCGAACTCGCGCCTTGAAGGCAAAAGCTGTCTCCTCGTCTGAAGAAGAATCTGACTGCAGTTCTGATGATCCTGAAGACATTGGAAGAGAACTTGCAATGCTAGTGAACAAGTTCCAAAAATTCACCAAGAAGAAAGGTTTCAGAAAATCTTCACGATCAAGCTCAAGGAATGATGAAGCTTCTGCTCATGACTACAAGAAGAAAACATGTCACAAGTGCAAGAAAACTGGACACTTCATCTCTGAGTGTCCACAGTGGGACAATGAGAACAGAAGGAAGAAGAAGAGCAAGGAATATGATTCTGACGACAAGAAGAAGAAGAAATACTCAAAGTCTTCATCAAAGTCTTCATCACACAAGAAGAGCTCATTTGGCAAGGCACGTGCGTTTGTTGGAAAGGAGATGGATTCAGAGGAGGAGTCCGCATCTGAGGAGGCAGAGGTGGAATCTGAGGAGGAGTCTGATTCTGGCATTGCGAGTCTGGCTACAGCATACGTCGCCAAGTCCATCTTCAACACTGAAGACAATGACTGCATCACCGACACCAACGCAAATGACAAGAACGACTCCACTCCTACCTACTGCTTCATGGCACGCGGTGCCAAGGTAAACACACGCACTACTCGCTATGAAACATCTAGTGACGATGACTCTGAATGTGATTCAAAACCTAGCTACAAAACACTTGCTAAAATTGCAACTGAACAACAGAAAGCTATGGAACATATTCAAAAACTGTTAGACAGAAGCGATGATCTGTTGGGTGCTGAAATGACTCGATCTGAATCCTTAATTGAAGACATAAAAAACCTTCACGTTAAGTATCAGGAACTTGAAGATCGTCATGATACTCTCTCAACAACTCATGAAAAGCTTTCCTATGATTATCTTCAAAGGAAGAAAGAACTTGAGAAATTAAGGGTGGCTCATGAAGATCTTCAAAAGGAAAACGAGTCACTTCGCTCCGAACAGATCAGTCCCGCTCAGGAAGGATTTGAACCACCATGTCTTAAGTGCATTGAGCGTGATAATGCTAATTCTGTTGCTGAATGTTCCACTTCTACTGCTGTTGCAATATCTTCAACTGTTGACGTGGTAACTAACCCCTCTGCCGAAGATACCACTGCTATTGCTGATGAGAATGCTATGTTGAAGACATTGCTTGAAACAGGGATGTACAAAAGTCTTAAAGGACATCAGACACTATGTGATGTCCTCAAGAAGCAGATCCTGAATCGAAACCCTAGGAAAGAGGGTGTTGGATTTGTGAGGAAAATCAATGCAGATGGCTCTTACTGGAAACCTGAGCAGTACCCCAAAACCACATGGGTTGCTGCAAAGGAACTTTCAGCAGATCCATCCAACTTATCTGGCTTCACTTGTGCTAACCCCATTATCATTGATGAATCCTTTGATGCAAACTATAAATTGTTTAAGAATCAGAATGGTGAAGTGTTTGCCAGGTACATTGGTACTAACTGCAGGAATGGACCGCCTATGAAGAAGATCTGGGTTTCCAAAAAGTGTCTGGAAAATCTTCCTGTGAATGTCTTCATGACACCTCACTTGAAGAAGACAAATCTCAGACCAAAGGCTTCATACGGTCCAATGGCTTCATACAAACAGAGGACTCACCTGAGTCACACTAACACAAATGTTTTGCAGGGAAACCATACTCAGGCACATGAGTATGAGAGCGGTTCATCGAACCATGTTCATGTGACCAAAAATTATTCTGCTTACTCCT
Organism: Triticum urartu; assembly: GCF_003073215.2. Classification (NCBI taxonomy): domain Eukaryota; kingdom Viridiplantae; phylum Streptophyta; class Magnoliopsida; order Poales; family Poaceae; genus Triticum; species Triticum urartu. The sequence goes on along the minus strand of NC_053027.1, from coordinate 341,500,514 downwards.
ATGAGTATTATTGTCCACCTGCTAGACTGTTTGCTAAGGCTTCAAAGCCAAAATTCTCAGATGCTGCACTTAGACTTATTGCTTCTAAGCCACCCTTGAAGATGTGGGTGGTTAAGAAAGCTTAACTCTCTTTTGCAGGGAAAGGTCTCCAGCAGAAAAACAGAATCTTCTGATGCTATTGCTGGGGACCTTAAAAATCTTGTAGGGCGCAAGATAAAATGCCCGAATGGGATCAATATGTACTTCGTTCCTGAATCGCATGCTACTCTCCCTATTAGTCCTAATCTGGATTTAAGTTTTCATAACCCACTAGTTCGTCAAATGTTTATGCTTCACAATTCTCTTCATGAAGCCTATCCCCCTAACTGTACTGTAGGGTACGACACCAGTGACTTCAAAATCTTCAGAATGGATTATTGACAGTGGGTGTACAAATCACATGACTGGCAGAAGAAGCCTTCTTATGGACTCAACATTACGTCCATCCGACAAGAGCCACATCACATTTGCTGACACTGGTAAAAGTAAGGTATTGGGTCTAGGTAGAGTTGCAATCTCAAAGGATCAACACATGGATAAAGTCATGCTTGTTGAATCCCTTGGCTTCAACTTAATGTCTGTCTCAATGCTTTGCGATCTGAATATGATTGTAATGTTTGGAAAATATCGCTGCCTGGTGCTAATGGAATCTGACAAATCTCTAGTGTTTGAAGGGTATCGGAAAGGTGATTTGTACGTGGTAGATTTCTTAGCAGGACCACAACTTGCGGTATGCCTTCTTGCAAAAGCTTCAGAATGCTGGCTTTGGCATCGGAGGCTTGGGCATGCTGGCATGAGGAACCTCCACACCCTTGCGAAGAAGAAGCATGTCATAGGCATCGAGGGCGTCAAGTTCAAGAAAGATCATTTATGCGGTGCCTGTGAAGCAGGGAAGATGACAAGGGCAAAACATCCTTCGAAGACAATCATGACTACTACACAACCCTTCGAACTGCTCCACATGGATATTTTCGGTCCCACTCACTACTCAACTTTTACTACTACTGCTTGCCTCTATGGCTTCGTCATTGTTGATGATTACTCTAGATATACTTGGGTACACATAATCCTTTACAAGACTGAAGTGCAGGATGTCTTCAGACGCTTCGCCAATCGAGCTATGAACAATTTTGGCGCCAAGATAAAGCACATTAGAAGTGACAATGGCACTGAATTCAAGAACACTGGCCTTGATACATATCTTGATACCTTGGGCATCACACATGAATTCTCAGCTCCGTACACGCCACAGCAGAATGGCGTCGTCGAACGCAAGAACAGAACACTCATTGAAATGGCCAGAACAATGCTAGATGAATACAAGACTCCAAGAAAATTCTAGACTGAAGCCATTGATACTGCATGCCATACAATCAATCGTGTTTATCTTCACAAGCTTCTGAACAAGACATCTTATGAACTCCTAACTGGCAAGAAGCCAAATGTCAGTTACTTCAGAGTATTTGGCGCAAAGTGCTGGATCAAGGACCCACATCACACCTCAAAGTTTGCACCAAAAGCACATGAGGGCTTTATGCTTGGATATGGAAAGGATTCACACTCCTACAGAGTCTTCAATCTCTTCCATTACAAAGTGGTCGAAACAGTGGATGTGCGGTTTTATGAAACAAATGGTTCACAAAGAGAGCAACTGCCAAATGTGCTAGATGAAGTCCCAGCTAGTGAATCAATCAAGCTTATGGGAACTGGAGAGATTATGCCTTCTGAAGCTCATCCTGAAGAAGAACTCATCATCTCAGCACCTGATCAACATGAAGACAATGCTCAGCATGAAGACATTCCTCCAAACAACAACGCAGATCAGCAAGAGCAAAGTCTTCGCCCTATACATCCTCGTGTTGCAAATGAAGTGCAGATTGACAGAATACTTGACAGCATCAATGCACCTGGTCCACTCACTCGTTCAAGGGCAACTCAGCTAGCAAACTTCTGTGGGCATTTCGCATTCGTCTCAATATCAGAACCCAAGAAAGTTGAAGAAGCCTTCATGGAACCTGAATGGATTCAAGCTATGCAAGAAGAGCTTCAACAGTTTGAGCTGAATAATGTATGGGAACTGGTTAAGCGTCCCGATCCACGGAAGCACAACATAATAGGCACCAAATGGATATACCGCAACAAGCAAGATGAGCATGGTCAAGTTGTCAGAAACAAAGCTCGTCTCGTTGCTCAAGGATATACTCAAGTAGAGGGCATTGACTTCGATGAAACTTTTGCTCCTGTGGCTAGGCTTGAAGCCATACGCATACTGCTGGCCTATGCAAATCATCATAACATACTTCTATATCAAATGGATGTGAAAAGTGCCTTTCTCAATGGCAAGATTGAAGAAGAAGTGTATGTTGCACAACCACCTGGTTTTGAAAATCCAAAACATCTTGATATGGTATACAAGCTCAACAAGGCACTGTATGGCCTCAAACAAGCCCCTAGGGCCTGGTATGATACACTCAAGTACTTTCTGAAGAGCAAAGGCTTCATACCTGGTTCCCTGGATCCCACTCTTTTCACGAAGACATACGATGGTGAACTGTTTGTGTGCCAAATATATGTGGATGACATTATCGTCGGCTGCACCAATCGGAAGTACAGTGAAGAGTTTGGATATATGATGCAACAGCAATATCAGATGTCCATGATGGGGGAGCTGAAGTTCTTTCCCGGTCTTCAAATATGGCAACAACGCAACGGCATCTTCATATCTCAAGAGAAATATCTTAAAGAGTGCCTGAAGAAGTTCGGTATGCAAGACTGCAAAGGCTTCACAACACCAATGCCAGCCAAACATCATCTGGGTCCCGACGACAATGGTAAAGAGTTCGATCAAAAGGTATACCGCTCCATGATTGGGTCTTTGCTTTATTTATGTGCATCTAGGCCAGATATCATGCTTAGTGTTTGCATGTGTGCTCGATTTCAAGCGACACCAAAGGAGTCGCATCACTTAGCTGTGAAGCGAATTCTTCGATATTTGGCTCACACCCCAACTCTAGGATTATGGTATCCAAAGGGCTCAGAGTTTGATCTGGTTGGATTTTCGGATGCTGATTATGCTGGCGACAAAGTTGATCGCAAATCTACATCAGGCACATGTCATTTTCTGGGACGATCACTTGTATGTTGGTCTTCAAAGAAGCAGAACTGTGTATCTCTCTCCACGGCTGAATCTGAATACATTACTGCTGGATCTTGCTGCGCTCAGCTTCTGTGGATGAAGCAAACACTCAAGGATTATGGCATTCATCTGAAGCAAGTGCCACTTTACTGCGACAACGAAAGCGCCATCAAGATTGCCAACAACCCAGTTCAGCACTCAAAGACAAAGCACATTGAAATTCGTCATCACTTTCTCAGAGATCATGTTGTGAAGGAAGACATTGATATCATACACGTCAACACTGAAGAGCAATTGGCAGATATCTTCACAAAGCCCTTGGATGAGAAGAGATTTTGCAAGTTACGGTGTGAGCTAAATATCTTGGAATCCTCAAATGTCCTGTGATCAGGCACACATCCTAACACTTATGCATATTGATGACTTAGATGTGCAACACACGAAGTAGCGTATATCTTCAATCAATGAAGACATACATTCTAAGTGTGAATACATTAATGTGGAATTTGACTTCGGAGCGCCACGATAATTGTGCACCGTGTCTGGGTCTAATACTTCCTATACGGTGGGTAACGCCACCACCAAACGTTCCATTTTGAAGTGTTTCTCTCATGGCGTTACCTCTCAATGTCTTCACAATTGGTTTGGCTTCATTCTCTGTATGTCTTCATGATTATCTTCACTGCGTTGATTATATGGATATATATGTACTGATGTTCTGTCCTCTACAGCATTCACTTATAGCTATGTCTTCTTGGTTGAATCTTTTTGAACTAAGTGAATGTGATCGGACCCTAACCTCTCTATGCTTTCTATCTCAAACTCTATCTCTCCAAGTCATATGCATTCTGTTGAAACTGTCAAATGTCTTCACTGTGTCCTTGTCAGCTGAAGACATAGTGACAACCATAAAAGTCCGTTTTTAATGCTCATTCCTCCACATAAGATCCGGAGAAGAAGGAACGACCGCCCGACAATTTAGGCGTGCGTGGGACATGGAACAAATCCCAATCTTCCTCTAACTGGCCACGCGTGCCTCAAATGCGAACCGCCAGGGGTACCTGTGTAATAGCACAGTGCCGCCTCTATCCCTATAAATACACAATTCACTGCGGTCATTATCTCCTTCTTTCACCCTCGCACGAACCCTAGCGCCACCGCTAGCACTCGACGACGCCGGCGACGAAGCGCTTCACTGCCGCAACCTCTCCGACGCCGTTTTCACGCCGACAGCGGACATCGCTCTCTACGCCGTCGCCGTAGGTGTCTTCCGTCACCAAGTTAGGGCACGGAGGATCGAACTGCTTGGCCTCAACTCTCACTTCGTCTAGCAGTTCCAAGTGTGGTAAATAAAACCTCTTTTTACAGCCTCTTTTGATCCTACAGTTCAGTCACTTTCTGCCATAAGAAGTTTCTCTTCACACCAGTTAAATCTCTCGCTGCATCTCATAACATGCCTAGTATATTCACTTGTGCTGCATAAAGTAGTTAGATTCCTCACTTGTACTTATCTATGGGTTCGTACAAATCTGGAACCAACTTCTTATCTATAAGTGAATGTCTTCGCATAATGAGGTCAATGTCTTCTAAACCGATTTATCTTCAAAATCTTCTGAGAATGCATATGACCTCTTCCCCTTCCCTCGCACCTTAATGCTGTCACAGGTACATGTCTGTGGGAGAATCCTTTGGTTCTCATAGTCTGCATTCATTTGCAGAGTACTTGCAGCATCACATCAACTCGCCTGAAGCCAGTTCTTGCAAAAGGAAGCCTTTGAAGCCTTTGAACATCTTGAAGCCTTCCAAGTTATTCATGGCTTCAGAAACAGCTGCAAGGAAGGGAGGCAGACAGCGACGTGGTGAAACGTCCAAAGATCTGCCTGATGAATTGGCAGAGATGTACAAAACTGATCCTTAAGAAAGCTATGGTCAGCGCAAGACACGAATCCAATGGATTCGAAGATATTGGGCAGAGCAATGGTTCCACTACCGCTTCGTCACTCAGGAATATGCGGAGAAGTGCGCCATCAAGAGACCTTGGGGAGATGTATTATACAAAAATCTCGTACCCAGGTCCAGAGACGAAGCCATTGCTCAAGGCTTCTATCCATGCATGGTGAGAGGACCACAGCCAGCTGAGGCACATCCGTCATCACTTCTCTGGTGTCGTGATGATAATCTCTTCAAGCGCAACTTTCAGTTTGCACAACAGTCAGCAAAGATAAACAAGAAGAAATTTTGGCTTGACTTCAACCCTGGTCCCTCCTCACCAAGGGCAGATGGCACACGCAACGCCGATCCCAATATCATCGGGCCGTATGCCAATCTTGCAGGCCTCATCACTCGCATCCTAGTCCAAGGGACTGCTGTGAATGACCCTCCAGCAGATACTGAGTCAGATGACGCCCCTGCTGCTCCGAAGCCAAAGCAGAAGAAGCCAAAAGCTCCAAAAGCTTCAAAGCCAGCCGTTTCTCCCAAGATCGCAAGAGTGAAGCCTTTAGCAACTGCACCTCCTGAAGCCAGTGTGCAGTCAGAAGGCTTATCACGAGTGTCCAAGCCCCAAGAAGCCAAGAAGCCTCAGCCACACACAGGCAAAGAGCTCACAGCTGCTGACATTCTGCGCTGCGAAGCCATTGATCTCTCAAGCGATGAAGATCTTGGAGATGATGCTCTTGAGCAGCTCATCAAGAGCAAGGAGGAGGCTGAAATCTTCAACAATCTGCCTCTGTTTGATGTCGCCATCATCCAAAACTTCATCGATGAATGGTTTGACACACCAGACATAAGATTCAATGATCTGCAGCTACCCATAGGCCTCAGCGTTGCCTTTCAAGGTGCAATTGCTTCAGAACTTGCAATAGCCCAGCGCATTGTAGAACTAAAGCAGAAAATTGATTATGAAAAGGCTCAGTTCAAGAAGCACGTGGCCAAGCTCAGTGTGCAAGAAGTGAAAAACTTCAAAACCATGTTGCATGAGCTGAAAGAGAGCTTCCTGAAGACGCGTGCTGAAGCTCAAGGCTCGCGAGAACGCATGAAGACTTTGGCTGATCACTGCGTGCAGGCCTACAATGAGGCAGAAAAGCGCAAGGCGCTTGGGTGTCCCGGCATTGACCCCAGGATGGCCGCGAAGAAGAAAAAGAAGGCGGCTGTGCCCGAACCTGAAGCGCCAAGGTCAGAACCTGATGCTCCGATTGTCTTCCCCGCTGCAACGACTGGCTCGAAGCCAAAGAGTCGATCAACCGCCTCACAGCACAAGAAGACACGGACTGCAGAGGCTAAAGCTAAGAAGAGAAAACATTCTGAAGCCTCTCCTTCTGAACCCATCATCAAGAAGCGCAAGACAAAGAAATCTCGGGCTGCTCCCACAGAGCTCCTGATAGTTGAACCACTCTGCGTCCGCTATCCTGACGCAGATCGTCAGTTGATAGTGCATGAGCCTGCTTACATAGAGGCTCCGCACGCTGAAGACATTCCAGCAGCCAACCCCAATGCTGCTGAAGACATTGATCCCCAAGACAATGTGCAAGGTGATGCAGCCCTTCCTCAGCTTGAGACAAGCGAACAGATCAGTATTGGTTGTCCATTGACGCCAATCACACAAAATGCGTCGTGGGCAGATAGCCCACAGGAGGAAGATGAGCCCCATCCCACTGCCACTCCACCAGCGCCTACACTCCATAGGTTTCGCAAAGGGCCAAGGGCTCAGGCTGCTGAAGACATTCCGGCTGCATCAGCCGAAGAGCAAGCAGAAATACCACAAGCTCCAACTCCCCCGCACCAACAAGAAGCAGTTCTCAAGGAGAACGTGCCTGAAGCTGAAAATGTTGAGGCTGCCACAAACAACGCCGAAGCAAATGTGGAGCCCTCCCCAAAAACAGCTTCAGAAGACACCGAAGCTACTGCTCCTGAACAATCTGTGCCTGAGTCTGCTGCCGGACCACAATTCAACTATCATATTGCGCACAGGCCCCAGGTCCAGAAGCCGATCCCACGACTACCAAGGTTCCCAGGTCCTGCATCAGCTCCTGGTTCCTTCAACATCAACGGCTTCAGGGCAGATAACACGTTTTTCGACCGCTCCAAGAACCCTTATTCAAGGGAACGGATTGTATCAGATAGGTTCTGGAGCCATCAACAGCGCAGCTATTATTCATGCATCCTTTACAACCAAGGCCGCATCTTTCCTCACAAGCGCCTTGAGGTTGAAGCTGTTGCTGGTCTGCCTGGTCTGGAAGAAGCACTGGATTGCTTCAAGCAAGTGGGTTTGGTGCCATTTATCACTGACGAAGAGCACTGGAACGAAGAGCTTCTGCTCCAGTTCTACGCCACTTTGCATATCAAAGGCCATAACAGAGATCCGAAGACATGGATTCTGGAGTGGATGACAGGCAATATCCATCATGAAGCCAATGCTTTCGACCTAATTGAGCTTACCGGCCTTCCCACTCCTGGCGAATTCTTTGAAGAAGGGTGCCAACTCCATGCTGAAGCAATTGAGAGCATATTTCAGCGTCCTGAGCCAGATATGAGTCAGATGCTCTCAATGATGAAGCCATTTCCTCCAAATGCACCCTATCCAACTAGGTTCTTCGTTGAAGACTTAGAGTACCTGCCCAGAACAATATATCACATCATAAGGCGGACTCTCTGGCCAGTCAAGGGACACTCTCGATATGCAACGATTGATGGTGCAATGAAGACTCTCATCTTCTGCATTCTTCATGGCAAATGCTTCAATGCACAGGATCTCTTCATCCGTCAATTTGCAGCATCTGCTTCAGAACTGTTTGGATTAAAGTTTTATGCTCCTTGGGTTATGAGGCTGATCAAGCTTCACTCTGCAATCTCCTATCAACCCTCAGCCCGCAATCATAGGATATTTTTGCCAGATGTGGACACATCTGCTGAAGCAATATATCCAGAGCCGGCCAAGCAACCACTAAGTCTTCAGAATGCAGAACACCAGAGCTTCACTCAAAATATTGAAGGTGTTGAAGCTCTCTCCCGAGTGTATCCAATTGCTGGCACCACACGTGCCCCTGCATCAACTGAAGCCACCAACAGCACAGCTGCAAAGAGACCCAAGAAGCGCGCTCGTGCACTCAATGACAGAGAGCTTCTTGTGGCTCTTCACCAAAAGCAAGATAGGCATCACGACTGGCTCAAGAGGCAGATGAGAAGCATCATGCAAGAAGTCAATCGCATCAGAAATATGGCAACCAAGAATGCATTTGTCGCACACGAGACCTGTCGCCGCACTTGGAAGGGCCTCACCATGACGTGCCCTGAAGCTGAACTGCATGCGGATGGCTTCACAGAGCACTTCAAATTTGACTCCACGCCTCCAAGAAGAGCGGTGATGCGCAGCACACCATCACTTGAAGAGTCAGAGTTCTCTTCTTCTGCTGCCACCGTGTCTGCACGGATTATTGAAGAAGAAGACGACGCGACATCATCTCCACCTGCTTCAACGCGCGTCGAATCTGCACCAAGCTCGTCTGCACCGCCGCCAAACAACTCCACCGACCCTGCTGCGCCTGGGAACGCATAGAAACCTCTATGTCTTCAAACCTTTTTGGTCATCACTGACAAAAGGGGGAGAAGCATATGATGGTAATAGTCTTCAAGCGGGTCACTATGGGCGGGTGCCTTCATATTTTGCTACATTTTGCTTCGTGCTTACAACTCCCGTTTTTGCTACATTTGCTTCTTTGAGTTGTAACACTTAGCCTTGATGGTCGTCTGCTACCTGTTTGTCACTCCGTTTTGCGAAGATAAATTCCGCATGTGCGACAATAAATTCCGCACTCATCTCATTCTGCAGACGTCCATTTTCCATTATGCATGTCATTATCTTCATATACTTTCACATGCATAGTGGATTGTCATAAGTTGAAGTGGATCTCCACAAGTCCAACCTGCCATGTGCATTTGCATTCAAGAAGCAAATTACTTATATGCACATCTTCAGGGGGAGCCCTTGCAACTTATGAAGACAATTCTTTTACAATTTAGCAAATTATGTTTCCCGTTGAAAACTTCAACTAGTTTGTCATCAATCACCAAAAAGGGGGAGATTGTAAGTGCATCTAGTGCCACCCCTAGTTGGTTTTGGAGTATTGACGACAAACCTAGTTGAGGGACTAACGTGTTTGTGAGAATTGCAGGAAAACACAGGTAGAAGTCTCTCATTGATTCGGTTTTATTACCAGAGATGACCCCTAAAAATGTACGAAGACATTGAAGACAATGGTGGTTTATGAAGATATTCATATTGAAGACAATGACATGAGAAGACTCCCTATGAAGCTTTTGGAACTCGAAGACCTAGATCTTTCGTAGTTTTATTTCATTCATGTTGTGTCATAGGAACCACCGTACTATTAAGTGGGGTCGAAGAGAACCAGTCAAAATGACTGAAGTGATGCCAAATTCAAATCCTATGTCTTCGAGCGAAGACTATGAGAGAAAATCTTGTCCAGAGTCAGACAAGTCAGCTTTACTTGTAGCCCAAGTAAAGTTGCCGTGTGAGTTCGAAATCCGACCGTTGGTACACGTGTCAGTTCCTTAGTGACCCAGGGTCATTTCGTACAGATCAGGTCAGGTTGCCAAGTGGCTATAAATAGTCCACCCCCCACAACCTTAAATGGTTGGCTGCTCAGATTTCAGTGCACGGCTTTTGTCGTTTGAGAGCAACCCACCTCGAAGCCTTTGAAAGAAAAATTCCCAGTGAGGAGAAAAGCCCTAACCAACCAGAGCCAGAGTAAATTGGGCATCACTTAAGTCTTCGTGTCTGTGTGATTTGAAGACTTATTACACTTGAGGACTGTGCATCCTCCAGACGGTTAGGCGTCACGTTCTGAGCATCCAAGAGAAATTGTGGATTGCCAGTGAACGAAGTCTGTGAAGGTTTGGGAGTCTACCTTGAAGACTTACCAGAGTGATTGGGCGAGGTCTGTGTGACCTTAGCTCAAGGAGAAAACGGTGAGGACTGGGTGTCTTGGACTAAGTGTCCTTGACTGGGTGTCCGGGACTGTGTGTCCTTTGGTTTAAATACCTAGCCGCTCCAACCAGACGTACAGTTGTCACAGCAACTGGAACTGGTCCAACAAATCATCGTCTTCAACGTGTCACTGGTTTCATCTTCACTTCCCTTGACTTACAGTTATTCATTGTGAAGCCATTGCATGCTTGCTTTATCTTTTGTCTTCACAACATGAATGTATGATCTGTTCGGCTTCATAACTTCTTCCTACCTGATCCTTATTACACTGAAGCTGTTTGTCATTGCGCTTTCACTCTATTGAATACATGACCATGGCTGGCCTAGTGTAATCTAACTTCCGCTGCATAGTAATAGCCATAATCTTCACTGTTGGTCTTCATAACTCTCACGTTTTGAAGACTTTCATAAAAATCGCCTATTCACCCCCCCTCTAGTCGATATAACGCACTTTCATGCCTGATATGAGTACATACAACATGGCATCACAACAAAACTCTACAACTCAAGTACTTTATTTAAAGGCTCCAGAGAGCCATACATAACTTGTTCATACAGATAGGGGTCACATGACCCGACACTCAAGTCATACAAACATACAAGCACATGCGGAAGCAACTAGTCTGGGTACAGACTCTAGAAAGAAAGAAGGCATCTCGAAGCCTGTCTATCTACATAGGCCCTCCATGGCCAGGGTCACCACCTGGGTGGCTAGTCACTCGTCGACGTCAAGGTCTACATAGAACCCATCGGAGGGGGCAGTGTTGTCGTCTGAAAACAATAAATAAGCAAAACATGAGTACAAAGGTACTCAGCAAGTCTTACATCAGAACCTACTATACATGCTTATTCTCAAGAAGGCGGTGGGGTTGATGCAGCAAGCCAGCTTTGACTCTTGGCTAAGCTATCCTACGGAACTTCACCAGTAAAATAGTTTTCACACACGAGTCCACTACTCACCAACACAATACTCCACCGGGGATCCTCCCTCGTCATCCTACGAGAGGGCCATCCTCGGTACTCACACTTTATCTTGAGTCTTTTAGTAGTATTCCATTAACTTGTCTATGAACTGTATATGCAACCAAGTAGTCCTTTACCGCGGACGCGGCTATTCGAATAGTTTTATACCCTGCAGGGGTGTACTTCGTCACACATGTTTCCACCACTTAGCGTCTGCACACGACATGTGCTCGGCAGACTTCAAGCGAAAACCGACGTGGGTGTAGACCACGACCTGACTAACCTCACAAGTCTCTAGTCCAGGTTTATCGCCTATTCAGGTTCCATCCGCAAGGAAATCCGGCCGGGGTGTCCTCAACGGCCCCAAACGATGTGAACAGGGTTCCCGCGACACCAAACGGGTGACTCGGTACACCGTGCCACGGTGTATCTACCGCAACATAGCCCACCCCTAGGGTCAGCGCTACGCACGGCCGCACACGTGTCCTACAAACACCAGAAACTAGTTGCAACTCCTGGACAGAGGCGAGAGGGGTCAGTAAGTCGAGCGGGGTCATATTTCAGGGCCCAATGTGTGGTAGTAGCTGAATCTTAAATCACGCATACAGATCTCAGTGCTTAGGGACGGCCTCAATGAAACAACCCACCATGTACTCCTACATGGCCTCTCATCGATACCTTTACCAAAACATGTTCAACACATCCCTCACATTACCGGCATAAGCATTTCACTCTAGCCCATCCCAGATGAACCAGACCTGACACAACTCTAAGCATAGCAGGCATAGCAAGGTAGGAAATCACATACATGGCTCAATCAACTCCTACACATGCTAGTGGGTTTCATCTAGTTACTGTGGCAATGACAGGTCATGCAGAGGATAAGGTTTCAACTACCGTAGCACACAGCAGTTTGAATCGCGTTGTCTTAATGCAGTAAACAAGAGCAGAAGCGAGAACATGGGTTTGTATCGGAATGATCAATGGTTGCTTGCCTGATGGAGTGGTAGTGGGATACTGCCCTTCAGTTGGATACTCGTGGATATCCTCGGAGGCAGAACCTACCACGAAGAACACATCGTAATACAATCAACACATGACGATATGCAACAATATGATGCATGCTATGACATGGCAATATGAATGTGTCTTGGCCTAATGCAAGTTATATTAGAAAGGAATGAACTCATTTGAATCAAAGATTCAAATATTAGCTCATTAAACATGGCCTTAATAGTGCTTTTCCTTATTCTGCCTAAACAGCAAGGTAACTTGTTTTGTCATGCATGAAACCATTACAGTTGGATAGATTGAATTTTTCTGATAATTTTTCATATATAATTTATCTCATTTGGAGCTATGGTTGAATTTCTATGAATTTTTGAAGTTTGAACTATTTTCTGGAATTTCCTGAATAAGAATAAATCCAGAAAATCAATTACTGCGTCAGCATTGCGTCAGGGTGACTGTCAGCAGGTCAAAGGCGCCAGCCCAGGTCAAACCTGACTGGTGGGCCCCTTCTGTCAGCCTCTCAGCTAATTAGCAAAATTAGATTAACACTAATTAGTTGTCAGTGGGGCCTGGGCCCACATGTCAGTGACTGATTTAATTAAAATTAATTAAGACTAATCCTAATTTAGTTAGCCGACCGGCCCCACCTGTCATAGACTCAGGGGGGTCTTCCTGGGCCCACCCAGGGGTCAAACTGGGTCAACTCGCCGGCGGCTCGACGCCGGCGAGGCCCGAGACGGCGGAGGGCTTCGGATTTGGTCCTCCGGTGACCAAATCGACGGCGGAGACGTGCTACGCGTAGCTGGGGCTCGTGCGCATCTAGTGGGGCAAGTGGGAGGAGCTGGGGTGGAGCGAGCTCGCCGGAATCGAGCTCGTGGCGGCGGCCGGAGTTCGGGCGAGGTCGGTTTCGAGGCTACGGTGCATGGGAGGAAGAACTGGTGGTGGCTACGGGTCCTGGTGCTGCGCTGAGCACGGTGAGGCGCTCGGACGCGTGCTTGCACGGCCGTAGCCACGACGGCGACATGGCCGGCGGCGAGGACGCTCGGGCTCGGAGGGGGCGGTGGCCTTAACGAGGCGTAATCGAGCACGGGAACTAGGGGGAAAGGAAGAGGAGCTCACAGAGAGTCGGAGAGGGGGTCAGCAGGCTCGGGGAGGTCCTGGCGGCGGAATTCGACCGGAGATGGCTCGGGTGCCCGAGGTTGAAGACGAGGGCGAAGGCGGCGAATGCAAGGCCTCCGGCGATGCGTGGCTCGGTGGCGAGGACGAGGGAGTCGAGGCGGAGCTAATGGGCTCGTCGGAGGGGCGAGGGGTGTCTGTGGTGGCAACTACGGCGATCGGCGGCGAGGTACGCGCTCGGCCGTCGCGTGGAGAGAGAGAGGGAGACGAGGGGGAGAGTGAGCGAGTGCGAGAGGGAGACGTGGGGGTCGCGTGGCACTTCAGGGCGTCTCCCGGGCGTCGGCGGAAGCAGGAGGTGGCCGGCGTGTGGCCGCGGGCGCCGGCCACGCGCTCCGCGTCCTTCTGGCGCGAGGAGGACGACGACTGGCAGCGCCAGCAGGCTGGGCCGAGCCAGGTGGCTGGGCCAGCACAGGTAAGGCCCAGGTGGGCTTCTTTCTCCTCTTTTTTTATTTAGTTTCTGTTTTCTATTTAACTGCAACTGTTTAGCTTTAAATAAAATACTAAAACATTTCCAAAAATCCTGAAAATAAATGTGGCCTCTGTTTAGATTATTTCCAACAGGAAACATTTATTCCCAGAATTATTTGAGCATTTAGATTATTTTATAGCATTTAAATGCCCAAATTCAAATACTTATGATTTAATTCAATGACCTTCTGTTGACCTAGAAAATTGTGCACCAATTTTGCCAGAGGTTCTAACCTAAGACAAAGAGGGTGAACTTTTTAGAAGGGCATTTCAGGTTCATTGAAAATATTTTTAGTAAACCCTAGTTGTTTCCAAGGGGGGGTGTGTTGGGGGTTCTGTCTTCCCCAATTCAAATTTAAGAGGAATTTAAACATGATGCACATTCTAATGCTTGAACTAGCTAGGGTGTGACAACTCACCCCCACTCAAAAGAATCTCGTCCCGAGATTTAGGATCCTCCGGGAAGAAGGTGGGGTACTCAAGTCGAAGACGATCCTCCCTTTCCCAAGTGGCTTCTTCCTCGGAATGGTGTGACCATTGAACCTTGAGAAACTTGATATTATGACGTCGAGTGGTACGCTCGGCTTGATCAAGGATACGAACGGGATATTCCCGATAAGAGAGGTTATCTTGTAGATCAAGCGTTTCGTGGATCCACTCCACGGATAGGATCCGCGAAGCAACGCCTGAGTTGTGAAACGTGGAAGACATCGTGAACTCTGGAAAGATGCGGAGGTAGTTCCAATTGGTAGGCAACTTCTCCTCGTTTGGCAAGAATGCGAAAGGGTCCAATGTAACGAGGAGCCAATTTGCCTTTGATACCGAAACGATGGGTTCCCTTTAACGGAGTAACCCGAAGGTAAGCCTTCTCGTCGACTTCATAAGTCATAGGCTTATGTTTACGATCATATTGACTCTTTTGACGAGATTGGGCTGTTTTCAATTTCTCACGAATAACGCGAACCTGCTCTTCTGCTTCCTGAATCATATCCGGGCCAAAGAGTTGTCTTTCCCCGGTTTCTGACCAGTTAAGAGGCGTTCGACATTTTCGTCCATAGAGAACTTCGAAAGGAGCTTTCGCCCAACTAGCTTGATAACTATTGTTATAAGCAAACTCCGCGAATGGAAGGCATTTCTCCCAACTCATTCCGAACGAGATAACAGAAGCTCGGAGCATATCTTCCAGAATTTGATTGACTCGCTCTACTTGACCACTTGATTGAGGATGGAAGGGGTACTAAAAGAGAGACGAGTTCCCATAGTTTTGGAAACTTTCCCAAAATCGAGAGGTGAAGAGACTCCCACGGTCTGAGTTAATTTCCAATGGAACACCATGAAGAGATACTATTCGGGAGATGTATAGATCAGCTAGCTGGCTAGCAGTGATACTCTCACGAACAGGTAGAAAGTGGGCTACTTTGGAAAGTCGGTCGATCACAACGAAGATGGCATTATTCCCTCTCTTGGTCCTGGGAAACCCAGTGATGAAATCCATACTGATTTTATCCCATTTCCATTCAGGAATAGCCAAAGGTTGAAGGGTGCCAGCAGGCCGTTGATGCTCTGCTTTAACACGACAAGACGTCGCAGCTAGCAATGTATTGAGCGATTTCTCTCTTCATCCTAGTCCACCAAAACCTCTGGCGTAGGTCTTGATACATTTTAGTACTACCGGGATGAATGGTGAGAGGGGATTCATGAGCTTCCTTAAGGATCAACTGGCGTAGATGTTGTTTCTTGGGAACCACCAAACGGTTCTCGAAAAAGACAGCACCTCGCTCATCCATGGAGAAACATTTAGCAACTCCGCTAGCGATGTTTTCCTTAATCCGGGATATGCCCTTATCACGCTTCTGGGCAGCTATGATTTGATCCATAAGGGTAGGTTTCGCCACCAGGGTGGATAGGAATCCTCGAGGAACAATGTGAAGATTAAGCTTACGAAATTCCTCATGGAGAAGTGGTTGACTTTGTTGTAACATCAGGTTGTTACAATAGGACTTACGGCTTAGCGCATCAGCCATGACATTGGCTTTGCCTGGGGTGTAAGTTATTCCTAAGTCGTAATCCGAGATCAACTCGACCCAACGTCTTTGCCTGAGATTCAAATCTGGTTGGGTGAAGATATATTTCAAACTTTGGTGATCGGTGAAGATCTCGCAACGATTACCGAGAAGGTAATGTCGCCAGGTTTTAAGTGCATGGACTACAGCTGCAAGCTCTAGATCATGTGTGGGATAATTTTCCTCATGTGGGTGTAATTGCCGTGAAGCATAGGCAATTACCTGACGATCTTGCATGAGTATGCAACCTAGTCCTTGTCGCGAGGCGTCGCAATAGATAATAAAGTCCTTGGAGAAATCTGGTGGTACCAGTACGGGAGCAGATGTCAGGCGTCTTTTCAGTTCCTGAAAACTGAACTCGCACTGTGGAGTCCACTCGAAACTTTTTATCTTTCTTGAGGAGTTCAGTTAGAGGTTTAGCAACCTTGGAGAAATTTCGACGAAGCGGCGGCAATAGCTCGCTAAGCCAAGGAAGCTCCGAACTTGCTTAACCGTCTCAGGTGGAGTCCAATCAAGGACGGCTTGAACTCGCTCGGGATTGACAGCAATACCCTTACCAGAAATTACATGGCCTAGATAGGTCACTTCTGGCAACCAAAATTCACACTTGGAGAATTTGGCATAAAGGCGATGCTCTCGAAGTTTCATCAATACCAGCCTTAGATGTTCGGCATGTTCCTCTTCATTCTTGGAGTAGATGAGTATGTCATCGAGGTATACTACGACAAAATTTATCCAAGTACTCCATGAAAACCGAGTTCATTAACCGGGAGAAGGTAGCTGGGGCATTGGTTAAACCGAAGGACATAACGGTGTACTCGTATTGGCCATAACGAGTAACAAAGGCCGTTTTGGGAATGTCCCCGTTTCTGATTTTGATTTGATGGTAGCCCAACCTCAAATCCATCTTGGAAAAGACTGAGGATCCAGCGAGCTGATCATACAGATCGTTGATCCTGGGAAGCGGATATTTGTTCTTGATGGTGACCAAATTGACAGGTCGGTAATCCACAACCATTCGATCCGTTCCATCCTTCTTCTTGACGAAGAGGACGGGGCAAGCCCAAGGAGAGGAACTAGGACGGATGAAACCCTTTTTCAAGGACTCATCGAGTTGGTTCTTAAGCTCGGCTAGTTCTAAGGGTGCCATCTTGTAGGGTCTTCTAGAGATTGGAACGGTTCCTGGACAAGGTCTATCACAAACTCAACATCCCTGTCAGGTGGAACACCTGGCAGTTCTTCTGGAAAACATCCGGAAAGTCTCGGACTACCGGAACATCCTCAAGGTCTGGAAGAGGGTTGGCATTTAGAGTAAAGCTGGCGCTTGGCCACTCGAGTTAAGACATTGACTGTCTTGCCCGATGGGTGAGTAAGTTGAACGGTTCTAGTGGCACAATCGATCTTAGCATAATGAGCTGACATCCAGTCCATACCCAAGATGATATTTATGTCGGAGGACTTGAGAGCTATTAAGGATGCAAGGAAGACAAGTCTGTCGACAAGAATTTCGTTCCCATGGCTTACTCTAGAAGTTTGCCATTTGGAACCCGGGGTTTGAATTACCATGGAAGTGGGCATGTCACAGAATGTCGTGTTATGCAATCGAGCATATCTCTCGGATATGAATGAATGAGATGCTCCAGTATCGAAAAGAACAGATGCCGGATGGCAGTTAACAAGGAGCGTACCAAGGACGACGTTGGGATCCTCATGAGCCTCCTCGGCTGAAACATAGTTGACATGGCCACGTGCAGTGGTGGCCGGCTTGGCGTAAAATGTTTTCCCCGCTGGCTTACCACGGCCAACGGACTTCTCCAGTTTGATTGGAGTTGTTGTTCTGGGGACACTCTCGGCTATAGTGACCCGGCTCTCCACACTTAAAGCATGTCACCACATT
Source organism: Triticum urartu (assembly GCF_003073215.2). Lineage (NCBI taxonomy): Eukaryota > Viridiplantae > Streptophyta > Magnoliopsida > Poales > Poaceae > Triticum > Triticum urartu. The sequence goes on along the minus strand of NC_053027.1, from coordinate 341,482,758 downwards.
GGGGCGTGGAGCAGCATTAGCAGCGGGGCCACCATAGGGCTTGGGCGGTGCAAATTGCTGGTTGGGACGAGGCGCCTCAAAGGATGGCCTCGGGATGAACCTGGGTGGCAGTGCCGTGCTTGGGATCCACACCCGGCGCTTCTGAGCTCCCGAGCCGGATGAAGAGCCAAAATCACGGGAGTGCTTGCGTGAAGCGTCATAATCAGTCTGGCCTGTCGCAGTGCTGATGGCTTTATTGACCAGCTTTTGAAAAGATGTGCACTCGTGCAGACGGAGATCGCGGCGAAGCTCAGGGCTAAGTCCCTTGCGGAACCTTGCCTGCTTCTTAGCGTCAGTAGAAACCTCTTCAGGGGCATAGCGTGCCAGATTCCCAAATTCACGACTATATGCATCCACAGTCAGTCTTCCTTGGGTGAAGTTGCAGAACTCCTCCCTCTTGCGATCCATGAGACCTTCCGGAATGTGATGCTCACGGAAAGCCTCACTGAATTCAGCCCAAGAAGTGATTTGGCCGACCGGGCGCATAGCTTCGAAGTTTTCCCACCAAAGGCTAGCAGGGCCTTCGAGGTGATAGGCAGCATAGGTAACCTTGTCGGCTTCGGCTACGTTGGCAGAACGTAGCTTGTGGGTGATGCTGCGAAGCCAGTCATCCGCGTCGAGGGGCTCGACGGAGTGATTAAACTTTGGCGGGTATAGCTTGATAAAGTCATTGATTGACACCAAGTCATTTCGCGGGTGGCATGCAGTGTTCTGCTCAATCCGCTCTAGCAGGCGGTTAGTCTCACGCTTGTTTCTTTCCGCCTCTAGCATCACTTCGGCCAGAGAAGGCGGGTGAGGCAGATTCTCACCTCTAGCTGCACTGGCTTCCCCCTGCTCCGGGGCAGCAGGGTTGCTGCGGGTGTTGACCATCCTAAGAGGAAACAAGACAACGGTTTAGACAAGGATGGCTCAAACTTAGCAAGGAAGTGCAGAATGTAATGGATAACACAGAATGCCGAGATGTTCATCCGTATGTCATGGTAATATAAAACTGCCATATATATACCAACGGTCATACACATCATACATAGTTCAGTACAAGCCCAGGCTACAGTACAACTATGATGAAAGACATTACATCTCATCAAGGCATTCCAAGCTCCTATACATTATTTGTCTACACCTCCGGAATTGATTACACACAAAGTCATATTCCACAAGTCACAGGACAGTGGAGATACAACTACTACAATACTAGTGGTACTACTACTAACTCAGACAGCTCCGTAGTAGTTCTCATAGAAGTCGCCTCCGTAGCCTGGAAGTTCAACATGACCATCCGGGAACAGACAGTCCTGAGGAGCCTGTGGACCAAAGGGGCTAGGATGAGGTCTTGGACCAACAAACGGTGGCCTGCGGGGACCACGGGGTGGGGTGATGCCTCCCACATCACGCCAATCCACCATGTCTGGCAGAGCTGATCTCACAGGATACAGATCCCTTGTATCCATACATCCAGCTTGCACCGCAGGTGCAAACCGAGTCAATGTGGCCCAATGATCAGCACGGGTATTAAAAAAGCTCCAACCTCAAGGCCCGATTCTCTCGGTCCTTATCTTCGAGCATCTCGGCAGTGGTACGAGTTAATGAGTCCTCCTGAGTGGAGTCAGCATAGATAGCCTGAAGATACCCTTGCGCTCCCGGAAGTGAAGCTGGCATGTAACGGAAGTCGGTGTTCCGAAGCAGGCCAGTCCGGACTCGCAAGATGGTCATCATGGAATAGGCAGCATCCTGCACAGCCATCTCAACAGTAACCCCGAGTCCATAGGAACAGTGAAGGGGCTCGGTAGATCCAGGATAAGAAGGAAATATCCTGACGGTGCAGAGATATTGGCTTTGATTAAAGTCGCGGAACTGCTCTTCGACGGTGTATTCGGGATACCAACGGTAGCCCGTCTCGATCATTACCCGGACTAACATAGCAGTATGACCGGGCACGTCGAGGCACCGGGTCAGGCGAACCACTTGATTTTGAACATGGTTGGCCATCTGAAAGCACAACCACAATGCAAAGGCATCAGAATTTCTAGGGAAAATTGGACAGCATAACAGCTGTAAATGCTCAGAAAAAGATTTGAGACATCCACAACAGTTCGCAATACCACTCAACAACATCATATCAAGGTTCTGATCCAATTAGCAACATACATAAATAGTAGAAACTGAACTGGGGCTTGTAACAACAATCCTATAAGCTACTACGGATTAGTAACACGTGAACCTGATAGAAGAAGAGAGCCTAGTCCTTAACCCACGTTGAATGAGAAGAGAATGACTCAGATCAGAGGCATAGGGTAAAGGAGTAAAAGAACCTTACGTTCCCTCCCACAATCAATTCCCCTACATATAACTAGAGCATTTCTAGACTCGACATCGACCAGTTTGGCTCAACGAACCTACAGGCAGTCCGGCTCTGATACCAACGCTGTCAGGACCCCGATTCCAAGTCACATCGATCTAGCCGGTAACACCTCATATCACTTTGCGGCCTCACGCACGGTATCCCACGGGTGACGCCTTACCATGGCCCGGGACCGTTTGCGCCTTTTGGCTCACGTATATGATAGTGTCGCTAGCATCCATATGACAGAGAACCCGGGCCGACATGGCTAGTCGTGAACCCAAAGCGGCACAGACCTATGGAGACAGGCATACATGAATCACATCGAGCATGTCGGTCATCAGCGAGTGATTCCGGGCTGTAGCACTGGGCTAACAGGACTCCGGGGAACCCGGGCTGTAGCAGGCTAGGCAGGACTCCGGAAGTCACCGTGTAACATTTCCCCGAAGGGACAGACATAGGAACGAAGTGAAACACATGCCGGCCAGTCAAGTGTCCTGAGCAGTAGTGCTGGGCTAGCAGGACTCCGGTGAACCGGGCTGTAGCGGACTACTATGGCTCGAGGAACACTAGACTACATTTCCCCATAAGAAAGGCTGCCAAGGATAAACAACTAGATTGTCGGATCCCACTCATACCAAGCATTTCAATCATACACACAATATGCCCGATATGAGTACATACAACATGGCATCACAACAAAACTCTACAACTCAAGTACTTTATTTAAAGGCTCCAGAGAGCCATACATAACATGTTCATACAGATAGGGGTCACATGACCCGACACTCAAGTCATACAAACATACAAGCACATGCGGAAGCAACTAGTCTGGAGTACAGACTCTAGAAAGAAAGAAGGCATCTCGAAGCCTGTCTATCTACATAGGCCCTCCATGGCCAGGGTCACCACCTGGGTGGCTAGTCACTCGTCGACGTCAAGGTCTACATAGAACCCATCGGAGGGGGCAGTGTTGTCGTCTGAAAACAATAAATAAGCAAAACATGAGTACAAAGGTACTCAGCAAGTCTTACATCAGAACCTACTATACATGCTTATTCTCAAGAAGGCGGTGGGGTTGATGCAGCAAGCCAGCTTTGACTCTTGGCTAAGCTATCCTACGGAACTCACCAGTAAAATAGTTTTCGCACACGAGTCCACTACTCACCAACACAATACTCCACCGGGGATCCTCCCTCGTCATCCTACGAGAGGGCCATCCTCGGTACTCACACTTTATCTTGAGTCTTTTAGTAGTATCCATTAACTTGTCTATGAACTGTATATGCAACCAAGTAGTCCTTTACCGCGGACGCGGCTATTCGAATAGTTTTATACCCTGCAGGGGTGTACTTCGTCACACATGTTTCCACCACTTAGCGTCTGCACACGACATGTGCTCGGCAGACTTCAAGCGAAAACCGACGTGGGTGTAGACCACGACCTGACTAACCTCACAAGTCTCTAGTCCAGGTTTATCGCCTATTCAGGTTCCATCCGCAAGGAAATCCGGCCGGGGTGTCCTCAACGGCCCCAAACGATGTGAACAGGGTTCCCACGACACCAAACGGGTGACTCGGTACACCGTGCCACGGTGTATCTACCGCAACATAGCCCACCCCTAGGGTCAGCGCTACGCACGGCCGCCAACACATGTCCTACAAACACCAGAAACTAGTTGCAACTCCTGGACAGAGCGAGAGGGGTCAGTAAGTCGAGCGGGGTCATATTTCAGGGCCCAATGTGTGGTAGTAGCTGAATCTTAAATCACGCATACAGATCTCAGTGCTTAGGGACGGCCTCAATGAAACAACCCACCATGTACTCCTACATGGCCTCTCATCGATACCTTTACCAAAACATGTTCAACGCATCCCTCACATTACCGGCATAAGCATTTCACTCTAGCCCATCTCCCAGATGAACCAGACCTGACACAACTCTAAGCATAGCAGGCATAGCAAGGTAAGAATCACATACATGGCTCAATCAACTCCTACACATGCTAGTGGGTTTCATCTAGTTACTGTGGCAATGACAGGTCATGCAGAGGATAAGGTTTCAACTACCGTAGCACACAGCAGTTTGAATCGCGTTGTCTTAATGCAGTAAACAAGAGCAGAAGCGAGAACATGGGTTTGTATCGGAATGATCAATGGTTGCTTGCCTGATGGAGTGGTAGTGGGATACTGCCCTTCAGTTGGATACTCGTGGATATCCTCGGAGGCAGAACCTACCACGAAGAACACATCGTAATACAATCAACACATGACGATATGCAACAATATGATGCATGCTATGACATGGCAATATGAATGTGTCTTGGCCTAATGCAAGTTATATTAGAAAGGAATGAACTCATTTGAATCAAAGATTCAAATATTAGCTCATTAAACATGGCCTTAATAGTGCTTTTCCTTATTCTGCCTAAACAGCAAGGTAACTTGTTTTGTCATGCATGAAACCATTACAGTTGGATAGATTGAATTTTTCGGATAATTTTTCATATATAATTTATCTCATTTGGAGCTATGGTTGAATTTCTATGAATTTTTGAAGTTTGAACTATTTTATGGAATTTCCTGAATAAGAATAAATCCAGAAAATCAATTACTGCGTCAGCATTGCGTCAGGGTGACGTCAGCAGGTCAAAGGCGCCAGCCCAGGTCAAACCTAACTGGTGGGCCCCTTCTGTCAGCCTCTCAGCTAATTAGCAAAATTAGATTAACACTAATTAGTTGTCAGTGGGGCCTGGGCCCACATGTCAGTGACTGATTTAATTAAAATTAATTAAGACTAATCCTAATTTAGTTAGCCGACCGGCCCCACCTGTCATAGACTCAGGGGGGGTCTTCCTGGGCCCACCCAGGGGTCAAACTGGGTCAACTCGCCGGCGGCTCGATGCCGGCGAGGCCCGAGACGGCGGAGGGCTTCGAATTTGGTCCTCCGGTGACCAAATCGATGGCGGAGACGTGCTACGCGTAGCTGGGGCTCGTGCGCATCTAGTGGGGCAAGTTGGAGGAGCTGGGGTGGAGCGAGCTCGCCGGAATCGAGCTCGTGGCGGCGGCCGGAGTTCGGGCGAGGTCGGTTTTGAGGCTACGGTGCATGGGAGGAAGAACTGGTGGTGGCTACGGGTCCCTTGTGCTGCGCTGAGCACGGTGAGGCGCTCGGGCGCGTGCTTGCACGGCCGTAGCCACGACGGCGGCATGGCCGGCGGCGAGGAGCGCTCGGGCTCGGAGGGGGCGGTGGCTACGAGGCGTAATCGAGCACGGGAACTAGGGGAAAGGAAGAGGAGCTCACAGCGGAGTCGGAGAGGGGGTCAGCGGGCTCGGGGAGGTCCTGGCGGCGGCGAATTCGACCGAAGATGGCTCGGGTGCCCGAGGTTGAAGACGAGAGCGAAGGCGGCGATGCAGGGCCTTCGGCGATGCGTGGCTCGGTGGGGAGGACGAGGGAGTCGAGGCGGAGCTAATGGGCTCGTCGGAGGGGCGAGGGGTGTCTGTGGTGGCAACTACGGCGATCGGCGGCGAGGTACGCGCTCGGCCGTCGCGGGAGAGAGAGAGGGAGACGAGGGGGAGAGTGAGCGAGTGCGAGAGGGAGACGTGGGGGGTCGCGTGGCACTTTACGGCGTCTCCCGGGCGTCGGCGGAAGCAGGAGGTGGCCGGCGTGTGGCCGCGGGCGCCGGCCACGCGCTCCGCGTCCTTCTGGCGCGAGGAGGACGACGACTGGCAGCGCCAGCAGGCTGGGCCGAGCCAGGTGGCTGGGCCAGCACAGGTAAGGCCCAGGTGGGCTTCTTTCTCCTCTTTTTTTTATTTAGTTTCTGTTTTCTATTTAACTGCAACTGTTTAGCTTTAAATAAAATACTAAAACATTTCCAAAAATCCTGAAAATAAATGTGGCCTCTGTTTAGATTATTTCCTACAGGAAACATTTATTCCCAGAATTATTTGAGCATTTAGATTATTTTATAGCATTTAAATGCCCAAATTCAAATACTTATGATTTAATTCAATGACCTTCTGTTGACCTAGAAAATTGTGCACCAATTTTGCTAGAGGTTCTAACCTAAGACAAAGAGGGTGAACTTTTTAGAAGGGCATTTCAGGTTCATTGAAAATATTTTTAGTAAACCCTAGTTGTTTCCAAGGGGGTGTGTGTTGGGGGTTCTGTCTTCCCCAATTCAAATTTAAGAGGAATTTAAACATGATGCACATTCTAATGCTTGAACTAGCTAGGGTGTGACAATTACCCTTGATGAAAACACTTCTATGACGTGCTATTTATCGTCATGGAAGTGGACACTTCCGTGATGATAATTTTGTTATTGTCATGGAACACTTCTACGGCAGCACAGGTATGACTATCTTGATTCTGTCATAAAATCGTCCTGGATGTACATGCATGACAGACTAGCAAAGCTTAATGGGTATGGAAAAGGATTAGTGGTGAGGTTACGGCAAGCGACTAAGCAATGTATGGTGGCTAACTTACGAGTACAAGAATAAGATGAGAAACTATGCAAACGGTCGCAAACTAGTAATGATCAATAAGTGATCCTGAACTACTTGCGTTCAAACATAACCCAACCATGTTCTCCTCTCGAACTTCCTCGAAAAGAGACAGTCACAGTTACACACGCAGTTGGTGTATTTTATTTGAGTTCTCTTCAAGTTCACTACAACAGGATACTAACAAATTCCCATCTTCCACATAACCACGGGCACAGCTCTCAAAAGTTTATACCCTGCAGGAGTGTCCCAACTTAGCCCATCACAAGCTCTCGCAATCAACGAAGGATATTCCTTCTCCCGAAACAACCCGATCAGACTCGGAATCCCGATTACTAGACATTTCAACTAAGGTAAAACAAGTCCAACAAGACCGCCCAAATGTGCCGACAAATCCCGATAGGAGCTGCACATATCTTGTTCTCAGGGCACACCGGATGGGACAAGCTACGAGTAAAACCAACCCTCGAGTTTCCCCGAGGTGGCCCCGTAGGCTGCCCAGTTCAGACCAACACTCAGAGGAGCACTGGCCCGGGGGGTTGATTAAGAAATCCTCATGTTAATTACTCCCTAGGCAAATTTTAGTTGTTATTAGGAAAATGGTAAAACCAAGGTTGGGCCTTGCTGGAGGAGTTTTATTCAAAGCGGACTGTCAACAGGGTCCCATAACCCCAACCGCGTAAGGAGCACAAAATCAAGGAACATAACACCGGTATGAAGGAAACTAGGGCGGCAAGAGTGGAACAAAACACCAGGCAAAAGGCCGAGCATTCCACCCTTTATCAAGTATATAGATGCATTAATTAAATAAGAGATATTGTGATATCCCATGATATCCATGTCCCAACATGGAACAACCTGCAACTGCACCTACAATTAGCAACGCTATAAGAGGGGCTGAGCAAAGCGGTAACATAGCCAAACAACGGTTTGCTAGGAAGGCTGAAAAGGTTAGTGGCTATCATGGCAATTTGGGAGGCTTGATAAACAAGTGGTAGGTAACGCAACATAGCGATAGCATCGAGACAACTAGCATAGCAAAGATAGTAGTGAGATCCAAGGTGACGGTCATCTAGCCTGAAATCCCGCTAGGAAGAAGACCGAATCCATGAAGAAGATGAACCAACGTAGTTGAACGGGTCCTCACAATCGCAACGTAACTGGAACTATCGAGAAGAAGTACAACCAGAAAGAAGCAAACAACATGGTAAACCAACAATCATAGACATGGCATGACGCACAATCAAGTATGATGCATGACCAGTTTAATGACTCATGGCATGACAAAGTGCAACAAACAACACTACAAGTTAAGTGGAGCTCAATATGCAACGAGTTGCATATTGAAGAAACACCACATCAATTATGTAGTTCACTCTCGTTAAGCTACTCAACAATGTTAACTGTTGGTTAACATGGCAAGAGGTGAGGCATAACAAAACTACCTATCTAGGCAAGTTTAAATGAGGCCGGAACAACAAACAACAATTCTGGAAAATCCCCATATGCAATATTCGAATTTGGTACTATTCTGCCCTAAACCATATTTTAATGTTGTTAAACATGCAAAGTAAGTGAACCATGTTAATCTATGCATTTTTCAAGACAATTTACATATAAAGTTTATTTAAAATGGAGCTACGGTTATTTAGTTATGAAATAAACCATTTTAACATGTCAATTATGCAAATTAGTGCAAACAGCCATTTAAACATTTTAACATGGATGAAAGTTGCAAAATGTGAAACTAGATGAAATTCTAAGCATTTTACATATATCAAGTTTTTACATGTGATGCACGGTTGGTGAGTTATTAAATGCATGATGTTTGAGTGCTTTTCTGCAAAACTATAAATCCTGGGATTTAGCAAATCGTCCAGAACTGAAAAAAAAACGTCCACGGGCTGAAACTTGAACTGGCCCAACAATGCACAGAGTAGAGGGGCTCTCGGGAAGCTCACCATGGGCTTCGGTCCAGTTGGTGCAGCGACTGGACGGGCTGGCGCAGTCAACGCACTCGTCGTCTCCTCCAGGAGATCGAGCGAGGCAGGGAAAGCATGGCGCGTCCCTCTGCCCAAAAGAAAGCAGAGCAGCGGCGGCCTAGAACTTGCGGTGGAGGCCAATGGGCCTGGATCCGGCGAGAAAGGGTCGTGGTTGGAGGAGGAGGCAAATCCAGCCGGATCTCAGGCGGGAAAGGGCGCAGACGGCGTTGAAGGACGGCAGTGCCTACTGCTTATTGCAGGGGAAGCAGAGGACGAAGGCGGACTTGGCGCGACGGCGGCGAGCGAGCGAGGCCTCGCGAGGGGCGGAGCTTGACGGATCCGGCCGCGGGACACCAGTTCCTGGTGGCCGCGTGGCGAACTGGAGCTCGAGAGGCGTCCATGGCGGCCGTTGGCGACGGGAACCCATGGGAGTTCTCTATTTCAACGAGACAGAGAGAGGGTGAAACACGGGAGAGAGAGATGGGAAAGAAAGGGAAGGAGAGCAGGAGAGAGGGCGAGGGAGTCTGGCATGGCGACTCGGGATCGAGACCATATCGATCTGGAGGTCGGGGCGCCATGGCGCTATAGGAGCTCGGGGACGGGGCTCATGGCTGTCGACGGGAACGAGGAGTCCCGTGTGTGCTTGGGGACGCAGGAGTCATGGTGGAGCTCGAGGCCGAAGGGCTTGGGCTCGAGAGGAGCTCAGGTTGGCCAGGAGATGATCCTAAGGTGGGAGGAGGAGGCTGCAGACTTTGGTGGTTGTGGAGGGGATCGATGGAGGTAGGTGGATGGATCGGGAGGGATCCCGAGGACGATTTGGAAGGTGGCAGCGGGGGAATGGAACAAGTCCCTAGAAGTTAGGGTTTGTCCAGATTTAGACTAGGGAGTGTTTATATAGGGAAAGTGCAAAGTTTAGGGTAGATTTGGACTCTCCGATCATAATCAGGAGGTCGAGAATAAATAGGCTAGCGAAGACCAAATGAGAAACCGGAGATGTTTTAGGGATGTTCGGAGATGATCCTGACCCATCGTTAACGACAGCCGGGTTCGGGTTCGGGAAAGTTTCCGGATGCGCGCGAGGGGGTCAGTGCACTATGCAGAGAGGGTCAAACGGTCGGAGAACAAAAGAACGGTTGGTCTGAGAAAGGTCAACGGAGGAGAGGAGAAGACATGACAACTATGAACGGATGCAAGTTCTAAAAACAATGACGGCAACGAGTGTCGATGCAATGCGGATGACGACATGATGAAATGCAAAAAACAACTGAAACACACACGAAGAAACTCGAAATATATGGAAGGCGTCTAGAGCATCGGCTGAGGGAGTCCTGGACTAAGGGGTCCTCGGGCATCTGGCCTGTTAGCCATGGGCCGGACTGATGGGCTGTGAAGATACGAACACCGAAGACTGCACCCGTGTCCGGATGGGACTCTCCTTGGCATGGAAGGCAAGCTTGGCGACCGGATATGTAGATTCCTTTCTTTGAAACCGACCTTGTGTAACCCTAGATCCTCCCGGTGCTTATATAAACCGGAGGACTTAGTTTGGAAAGGACATATATTCATTACCATAGCCATACCAGCTAGACCTCTAGGGTTTAGCCATTATGATCTCGTGGTAGATCAACTCTTGTAATACTCATATTCATCAATATCAATCAAGCAGGACGTAGGGTAGTAGCTCCATAGAGAGGGCCCGAACCTGGGTAAACATCGTGTCCCCTGTCTCCTATTACCATCGACCTTACACGCGCAGTTCGGGACCCCCTACCCGAGATCCGCCGGTTTTGACACCGACATTGGTGCTTTCATTGAGAGATCTACTATGTCATCCTCAAAAGGTTCGATGGCCCCTTCAATCGTCAACAATGACGCTGTCCAAGGAGAAACCTTCCTCCTCAGACAGATATTCGTGTTCGGCGGCTTCGTACTGCGGGCCAACTCGTTTGGCCATCTGGAGCAGATCAATAGCTACGCCCCTGGCCACCATGTCGAATTTGGGAGCTTGAACTACGTCGCAGACATCCATGGAGATCTGATCTTCTCTGGATTCGAGACCCCAGCGATCGCTCCTGGTCACCTCGATGAACATGGCCTGAATCTGTCATCGGACCATATTCAGGAGATAGCTCATGTAACCTCTCTGGCCTTAGATCCGGAGTATACGGTGCCATCTAAGGACTAGAGGTTCAACCCCACCATGGAGGCCACAGATTCCCCGGCGTTGGAGCCGCACATGGACTTAAACTCACATAATATTTTTGTCACCGGAACCCCAGACTCATCTTCGGGTGTAAGTTCCGAACCATGTGAGTCCACGGATGCCGAACTTGATCGTTTATCGATCTTCAAGTTTAGCGCCACAGACATCTTCCAGCACTCACCCTTGGGCAATGTGCTAAGCTCATTAAAGAACCTGCCCTTGGCGGGGGACTCACAGCCAAACTATATCTGGTTCGAACTAGAAGCTGATGACAGGGAATTTCGCTCCCCACCCGCCACCAACTTTATAGCCACTATCGAAGACTTAACCGACATGCTTGATTACGGCTCCGATGACATCGACGGTATGGACGATGATGCCGGAGAAGAAGAGACCCAGGACCCGCCGTTCACCGGACGCTGGATGGCCACTTCCTCGTATGATGTGTACATGGTGGATGCACCAAAGGAGAATAGTGGCGATGACAAAGAAGACCCAGTTGAGGATAAACCTCCTGAGATACAATCGAAATGCCGGCGTCAGCGGCGCCGCTCTAAGTCACGCTACAGTAAAGATAGCAACACCGGCACAGGAGAAGATAACACTCCGGAAGGTGCCGAAGACAACGAAGATCCCGTTGACGCAGCTACCGAATGGGATGAACCGGAAGTTGGGCAGGTTAGCCCTGGTAGACATGCCACGCACGAGGACTCGGGGGACAGTAATTATCTTCTGCTCTCCGAGGATGAGGCAAGCCTCGGCACCGAAGATTTCATCGTGCCTGAGGAACCTCTTGAGCAGGAGCGCTTCAAGCACCAGCTAATAGCCACTGCAAGGAGCCTAAAAAAGAAGCAGCAGCAGCTTCAAGCTGACAAAGATCTGCTCAACGATAAATGGACCGACGTCCTAGCAGCCGAAGAATACGGCCTCAAGTGCCCGGCCAAAAGCTACCCGAAACGCAAATTACTACCTCAGTTCGACGACGAGGCACCGGAACACATATCACCATCGTGCAATGCGGCTGACCGACCACCACATGGATGGAGCAAAACGACAACTCAAGACAAACACCAGCCCGCCCCGCCTCATCGCAAAGGCAGAGGTAAATCAGCTCACGGTCATACATATGACCTTCGACATGACCTGAACAATAAAGCAGGATATACCCAATCGATTTACGGATCGCAAGGACGTTCCTCGACACGTAATGATGGCTACCTATTCGGATGTGACAAACCTAGTCACTCCCGAGCCGACAATCGCAAACGGACTCCATCGGAGCTACGCCACGACGCGGCCCGTTATACAGGCGCCGCACACCCTCTTTGCTTCACCGATGAAGTAATGGATCACGAATTCCCCGAAGGGTTCAAACCCGTGAATATCGAATCATATGATGGGACAACTGATCCCGCAGTATGGATCGAGGATTTTATCCTCCACATCCACATGGCCCGGGGAGATGACCTCCATGCTATCAAGTACCTCCAGCTCAAGCTTAAAGGACCAGCTCGACACTGGTTAAACAGACTGCCTAAAAATTCTATTGGCGGCTGGGGGGACTTGGAAGAGGCCTTCCTTGACAACTTCCAAGGTACATATGTCCGGCCACTAGACGCCGATGACTTAAGCCACATAGTTCAACAGTCCGGGGAGTCAGCGAGGAAATTCTGGACTAGGTTCCTAACTAAAAAGAACCAGATTGTCGACTGTACGGATGCCGAATCCCTAGCGGCCTTTAAACACAGCATCCGCGACGAATGGCTCGCCCGCCACCTCGGCCAAGAAAAGACAAAATCTATGGCAGCCCTCACGGCACTCATGACCCGCTTTTGCGCGGGTGAGGATAGTTGGCTGGCTCGTAGCAAAAACATAGCCAGCGAGGCTGGCCCCTCCGAGGCCAAAAACAGCAATGGCAAGCTCCGACGTAACACACACAAGCGCCGAAGCAATGGTGATAATACCGATGACACTACAGTTAATGCCGGATTCAGTGGCTCCAAGTATGGTCAGCGGAAAAATCCGTATAAAAGGAACAGTAAGGGACCATCCAGCTTGGACCGCATACTCGATCACCCGTACCAGATACATGGCACCCCAGACAAACCAGCCAATCATACCAACAGGGATTGTTGGGTCTTCAAACAGGCCGGCAAGTTAAACACCGAGAATAAGGAAAAGGGATCACAAAGTGAGGACGATGACGAAGAGCCCGGGCAACCGAACTCAGGAGGGCAGAAGAAGTTCCCCCCTCAAGTCAAAACGGTGAACATGATATATGCTACATACATCCCCAAAAGGGAGCGCAAGCGCGCCCTAAGGGACGTTTATGCGATAGAGCGAGTCGCCCCAAAATTCAACCCATGGTCATCGTGCCCGATCACTTTTGATCGTCGGGATCATCTGACCAGCTTCCGGCATGGTGGATCAGCCACACTAGTCCTGGACCCAATCATTGATGGATTCCACCTAACGCGAGTCCTCATGGATGGCGGTAGCAGCCTTAATCTACTCTATCAAGACACAGTGCGCAAAATGGGCATTAACCCATCAAGGATCAAGCTGACGAAGACTACCTTCAAAGGAGTCATACCAGGTGTAGAGGCCCGCTGTACAGTCTCAATCACACTAGAGGTTGTCTTTGGATCCCCCGACAACTTCCGAAGCGAGGAATTAATCTTCGACATCGTCCCATTCCATAGTGGTTATCACGCACTGCTCGGACGGACTGCACTTGCCTAGTTCAACGCGGTCCCACACTACGCTTATCTTAAGCTTAAGATGCCCGGTCCATGTGGTGTCATAACAGTCAATGGAAATACGGAGCGCTCCCTCTGCACAGAGGAGCACACAGCCGCCCTAGCACCAGGAGTACAGAGCGGCCTTCTCAAGTAGAACCGTAATCCGGCTGCCGAGCCCCTTGACATCGTAAATAGTGTCCAGACTACGCTGCAACAGGACAGCTCGACTCATCAAGAGCTCGACTAGCAATTTGGCCTCCGTCCAAGCCCCGATCAGGTAGTGGCATTCATACCACGCGTGCATAATTATGCACTAGAAATCACATGGCCATCGACGGAGGCATAGCTAGCTTGTGATCCACAGTTCGGCTCGACCGATCCCGGACACACATATACTCTCACTATTTCCTCTTTCCTTTTCCAGGTTTCTTTTACATAGGCCTTCTTGTAAGTGCATCTAGTGCCACCCCTAGTTGGTTTTGGAGTATTGACGACAAACCTAGTTGAGGGACTAATGTGTTTGTGAGAATTGCAGGATAACGCAAGTAGAAGTCCCTCATTGATTCGGTTTTCCTACCAGAGATGACCCCTAAAAATGTATGAAGACATTGATGTCAAAGGTGGTATATGAAGATATTCTCATTGAAGACTATGACAAGAGAAGACATCGCATGAAGCCTATGGAGCTCGAAGACTCAGATCTTTCGTAGTTCTTTTTCTTCTTTATTGAGTCATAGGAACCACCGTACTGTTAAGTGGGGTCCAAGAGAACCAGTCAGAATGAGTGAAGTGATGCTTAACCAAAACCTATGTCTTCGAGTGAAGACTATGAGAGCGAGTCTTGTCCAGAGTCGGACAAGTCAGCTTTGCTTGTAGCCCAAGTAAAGTTGCCGTGTGTGTTCGAAATCTGACCGTTGGAACATGTGTCAGTTCCTTAGTGACCCAGGGTCATTTGGGACAAATCAGGTCAGGTTGCCTAGTGTATATAAATAGCCCACCCCCTACAACCATAAACGGTTGGCTGCTCAGAGTTAGAGTACGGCTTTTGTCGTTTGAGAGAAACCCACCTTGAAGCCTTTGAGAGAGAATTCCTTGCGAGGATAAAGCCCTAACCACCCAAAGCCAAAGTGTGTTAGGCATCACTTAAGTCTTCTTGTCTGTGTGATTTGAAGACTTATTACACTTGAGGACTGTGAATCCTCCAGCCGGTTAGGCGTCGCGTTTTGAGCATCCAAGAGTCATTGTGGATCGCCGGTGAACGAAGTCTGTGAAGGTTTGGGAGTCTACCTTGAAGACTTACCAGAGTGATTGGGCGAGATCTATGTGACCTTAGCTCAAGGGGAATACGATGAGGACTGGGTGTCCTGAGCTGCGTGTTCAGGACTGGGTGTGCGGGACTGTGTGTCCTTAGGTTTAAATACCTAGCCGCCCTAACCAGACGTACAGTTGTCACAGCAACTGGAACTGGTCCAACAAATCATTGTCTTCAACAAGTCACTTGTTTCATCCTTCCCTTCCCTTTACTTACTGTTGGTCCTTGTGAAGTCATTGTATGATTGCACTATCTTCTGTCTTCACTGAGTGACTGCTTGTTCCGATTGGCTTCATAATATCTTCCTACCTGATCCTTACTACCTAGCTGCTATTAGTCATTGTGCTTTCACTTCATTGAATACTTGACTATGGTTTTCCTAGTGTAGTCTACCTTCCGCTGCATGGTAATAGGTTTATTTCTATCATTTGTCTTCGACACTTCCATGTTTTGAAGACTTTCATAAAAATCGCCTATTCACCCCCCCTCTAGTCGATATAACGCACTTTCAATTGGTATCAGAGCAAGGTACTCACTTGTTCTGTGTGATTCGGTTTAACCACCTGGAGTTTTAGCTATGTCGACTGCAGGGATAATTAAAGTCTCCGCTGCGTGCCCCGTCTTCGATGGAACTGAATATCCCTACTGGAAGAAGAAGATGCGCATGCATCTTGAAGCCATTGGCGTCGACCTATGGTATGTCGTCAAGAACGGCGTTCCCAAGGCTGGAGAAGGTGTCACTGCTGCTGACGTCAAGAAGTTCGTTCAACTGGACTCTACTGCCAAGAATATCATCTGTGGTCATCTGACCAAAGGACAGTATGGCCGCGTGAGTGCTTTGGAAACATCTAAGCTAGTCTAGGACTGGCTCTCCAAGGTCAACGAAGGCGTCTCAACCTAGAGAGATCAGAGAATCAGTGTCCTTCGTAACCTCTTCAACCGCTTCAAGAGAAATGACAATGAGAATGTCCAGCTCATGTTTGATCGACTCACTGACATCACAAATGAGCTTCAAGCCCTCGGCGCTACTAAGATCACCAAGCATGAAGTCATCAAGACACTCCTGAGATCACTTGACAGTTCGTTTGACACCCTAGCCCTGATGATTCAAGAACGTCCTGATTTCAAGACACTCGATCCGTCTGACATACTTGAGAGGCTCAACACACATGAGTTTCAGCTTTCTGAGAAAAGAGATATCTACGGTCCCAACTATGGGCGAACTCGTGCCTTGAAGGCAAAAGCTGTCTCCTCATCTGAAGAAGAATCTGACAGCAGCTCTGATGATCCTGAAGGGATTGGAAATGAGCTTGCTATGATTGTGAAGAAGTTCCAAAAATTCACCAAGAAGAAAGGCTTCAGAAAGTCTTCACGATCAAGCTCAAGGAATGATGAAGCTTCTGCTCATGACTACAAGAAGAAAACATGCCACAAGTGCAAGAAACCTGGCCACTACATCTCTGAGTGTCCGCAGTGGGACATTGAGAACAAGAAGAAAAAGAAGAGCAAGGAGTATGATTCTGATGACAAGAAGAAGAAGAAATACTCAAAGTCTTCTTCCAAGTCCTCCTCAAAGTCTTCATCACACAAGAAGAGCTCATCTGGCAAGGCATGTGCGTTTGTTGGCAAGGAAATGGATTCAGAGGAGGAGTCCGCTTCTGAGGAGGCGGAGGTGGAGTCTGAGGAGGAGTCCGATTCTGGCGTTGTGAGTCTGGCTACAACATACGTTGCCAAGTCCATCTTCAACACTGAAGACAATGACTCCATCACCGACACCGATGCAAATGACAAGGACTACTCCGCTCCTACCTACTGCTTCATGGCACGCGGTGCCAAGGTAAACACACGCACTACTCACTATCAAACATCTAGTGACGATGACTCTGATTGTGGTTCCAAACCCAGCTACAAAACACTCGCTAAAATTGCAACTAAACAACAGAAAACCATGGGACACATTCAAAAACTGTTAGACAAAAGCGATTATCTGTTAGACGCTGAAATGACTCGATCTCAGTCCTTAATTGAAGACATAAAAAATCTTCACGTTAAGTATGAGGAACTTGAAAGTCGTCATGAAACGCTCTCAACAGCTGATGAAAGGCTTTCCTATGATTATCTTCAAAGGAAGCAAGATCTTGAGAAATTGAGAGCGGCTCATGAAGATCTTCAGAAAGAAAACGAGTCGCTTCACGCCGAACAGATCAGTTCAGCTCAGGAAAGATTTGAACCACCATGTCTTAAATGCATTGAGCGTGATAATGCTACCTATGTTGCTGAATGTTCTACTACTACTACTGTTGAAATATCTTCAACTGTTGATGTGGGAACTAATCCCACTGCTGAGGATACCACTACTATTGCTGATGAGAATGCTAGGTTGAAGACATTGCTTGAAACAGGGATGTACAAAAGTCTCAAAGGGCATCAGACACTATGTGATGTCCTCAAAAGGTAGATCCTGAACCGAAACCCTAGGAAAGAGGGTGTTGGGTTCGTAAGGAAAATGAATGCTGATGGCTCTTACTGGAAACCTGAGCAGTACCCCAAAACCACATGGGTTGCTGCAAAGGAACCTTCAGCAGATCCATCCACTCTATCTGGCTTCACTTGTGCTAACCCCATTGTCATTGATGAATCCTTTGATGCAAACTATAAACTGTTTAAGAATCAGAATGGTGAAGTGTTTGCCAGGTATATTGGTACTAACTGCAGGAATGGACCGCCTATGAAGAAGATCTGGGTGCCCAAAAGGTGTTTGGAGAATCTTCCTGTGAATGTCATCATGACACCACAGGTGAAGAAGACAAACCCCAGACCACAGGCTTCATACGGTCCAAAGGCTTCATACAGACAGAGGACTCACCGGAGTCAAACTAACGCAAATATTTTGCAGGGAAGCCATACTCAGGCCTATGAATATGAGCGTGGTTCATCAAACCGCCATGTTCATAAGACCAAGAACTATTCTGCTTATTCTTATGAATACTATTGTCCACCTGCAAGACTTTTTGCTAGGGCTCCAAAGCCAAAGTTCTCAGATGCTGCACTTAGACTTATTGCTTCTAAGCCACCCTTGAAGATGTGGGTGGCTAAGAAAGCTTAACTCTCTTTTGCAGGGAAGGGTCTCCAGCAGAAAACCAAAATCGTCTGACGCTATTGCTGGGGACCTTAAACATCTTGTAGGGCGCAAGATCAAATGCCCGAATGGTCTTATTATGTACTTCATTCCTGAATCGCTTGCTACTCTCCCTATCAGTCCAAATCTCGATCTAAGCTTTCATAACCCACTGGTTCGTCAAATGTTTTTTCTTCACAATTCTCTTCGTGAAGCCTATCCCCCTAACTGCACTATAGGGTACGACACCAGCAGCTTCAGAATGGATTATTGATAGTGGGTGTACCAATCACATGACTGGCAAGAGAAGCCTTCTTATGGACTCAACCTTACGTCCATCCGACAAGAGTCACATCACATTTGCTGACATTGGTAAAAGTAAGGTATTGGGTCTAGATAGAGTTGCAATCTCAGAGGATCAACACATGGATAAAGTCATGCTTGTTGAATCCCTTGGCTTCAACTTAATGTCTGTCTCAATGCTTTGCGATTTAAATATGATCGTGATGTTTGGAAAATATCGTTGCCTTGTTCTAATGGAATCTGACAAGTCTCTAGTGTTTTAAGGGTATAGGAAGGATGATTTGTACGTGGTAGATTTCTCAGCAAGACCACAGCTTGCCGTATGTCTTCTGGCAAAAGCTTCAGAATGCTGGCTCTGGCATCGGAGGCTAGGGCATGCTGGCATGAGGAACCTCCACACCCTTGCAAAGAATAAGCATGTCATAGGCATCGAGGGCGTCAAGTTCAAGAAAGATCACTTATGCGGTGCCTGTGAAGCAGGGAAGATGACGAGGGCCAAACATCCCTCGAAGACAATCATGACAACAACTCGACCCTTCGAACTGCTCCACATGGATCTTTTCGGTCCCACTCATTACTCAACGCTTACTACTACTGCTTGTCTCTATGGCTTTGTCATTGTTGATGATTATTCTAGATATACTTGGGTGCACATAATCCTCTACAAGATTGAAGTGCAGGATGTCTTCAGATGCTTCGCCAATCGAGCAATGAACAACTATGGCGCCAAGATAAAGCACATCAGAACTGACAATGGCACTGAATTCAAGAACACTGGTCTTGATACATATCTTGATACTTTGGGCATCACACATGAATTCTTAGCTCCGTACACGCCACAGCAGAATGGCGTCGTCGAACGCAAGAACAAAACACTCATTGAGATGGCCCGAACGATGCTTGATGAATACAACACTCCAAGAAAATTCTGGCCTGAAGCCATTGATACTGCATGCCATACAATCGATCATGTTTATCTTCACAAGCTTATGAACAAGACATCTTATGAGCTCCTTACTGGCAAGAAGCCAAATGTCAGTTACTTCAGAGTATTTGGCGCCAGGTGCTGGATCAAGGATCCACATCACACTTCAAAATTTGCACCAAAAGCACATGAGGGTTTTATGCTTGGATATGGAAAGGATTCACACTCCTACAGAGTCTTCAATCTCTTTCATTATAAAGTGGTTGAAACAGTGGATGTGCGGTTCGATGAGACTAACGATTCACAAAGAGCGCACCTGCCAAATGTGCTAGATGAAGTTCCATTCAGTGAATCAATCAAACTTATGGGAACTGGAGAAATCATACCCTCTGAAGCTCAACCTGAAGAGGAACTTATCATCTCCGCACCTGATCAACCTGAAGACAATGCTCAGCCTGAAGACAATCCTTCTAACAATGACAATGATCAGCAAGAGCAAAATCTTCGCCCTGTACATCCTCGTGTTTTCAATGAAGTGCAGATTGAGAGAATAATTGATAGCATCAATGCACCCGGTCCGCTCACTCGTTCAAGGGCAACACAGCTAGCAAATTTCTGTGGGCACTTCACATTCGTCTCAATAACATAACCCAAGAAAGTTGAACAAGCCTTCATGGAACCTGAATGGATTCAAGCTATGCAAGAAGAGCTTCAACAGTTTGAGCTGAATAATGTATGGGAACTGGTTAAGCGTCCTAATCCTCGTAAGCACAATATAATAGGCACCAAATGGATATACCGCAACAAGCAAGATGAGCATGGTCAAGTTGTCAGAAACAAAGCTCGTCTCGTTGCTCAAGGATATACTCAAGTGGAAGGGATTGACTTCGATGAAACATTAGCTCCTGTGGCTCGACTTGAAGCCATACGGATACTGCTGGCCTATGAAAATCATCATAACATACTTCTATATCAAATGGATGTAAAGAGCGCTTTTCTCAATGGCAAGATTGAAGAAGAAGTGTATGTTGCACAACCGCCTGGCTTTGAAGATCCAAAACATCCTGACATGGTATACAAGCTCAACAAGGCACTGTATGGCCTCAAACAAGCCCCTCGGGCTTGGTATGACACACTCAAATACTTCCTGAAGAGCAAAGGCTTCACACCTGGTTCCCTCGACCCCACTCTCTTCACGAAGACATATGATGGTGAACTGTTTGTGTGCCAAATATATGTGGATGACATTATCTTTGGCGGCACCAATCAGAAGTACAGTGAAGAGATTGGATATATGATGCAAGAGCAATATCAGATGTCCATGATGGGAGAGCTGAAGTTCTTCCTCGGTCTTCAAATACGACAGCAACGCAACGGCATCTTCATATCTCAAGAGAAGTATCTCAAAGATTGCCTGAAGAAGTTCGGTATGCAAGACTGCAAAGGTTTCACGACACCAATGCCAGCCAAACATCATCTGGGTCCTGACGACAATGGTAAAGAGTTCGATCAAAAGGTATACCGCTCCATGATTGGTTCTTTACTTTATCTATGTGCATCTAGGCCAGATATTATGCTTAGTGTTTGCATGTGTGCTCGATTCCATGTGGCACCAAAGGAATCGCATCACTTAGCTGTGAAGCGAATTCTTCGATATTTGGCTCACACCCCAACTCTAGGATTATGGTATCCAAAGGGCTCAGAGTTTGATCTGGTTGGATTCTCGGATGCTGATTATGCTGGTGACAAGGTGGATCGCAAGTCTACATCAGGCACATGTCATTTTCTGGGACGATCACTTGTATGTTGGTCTTCAAAGAAGCAGAACTGTGTATCTCTCTCCACTGGTGAATCTGAATACATTGCTGCTGGATCTTGCTGCGCTCAGCTTCTGTGGATGAAGCAAACACTCAAAGACTATGGCATTCATCTGAAGCAAGTGCCACTCTACTGCGACAACGAAAGCGCCATCAAGATTGCCAACAACCCAGTTCAGCACTCGAAGACAAAGCACATTGAGATTCGTCATCACTTTCTCAGAGATCATGTTGTGAAGGAAGACATTGATATCATACACGTCAACACTGAAGAGCAATTGGCAGATATCTTCACCAAGCCCTTGGATGAGAAGAGATTTTGCAAGTTACGGTGTGAGCTAAATATCTTGGAATCCTCAAATGTCTTGTGATCAGGCACACATCCTAACACTTATGCATATTGATGACTTAGATGTGCAATGCACGAAGTAAAGTATATCTTCAATCAATGAAGACATGCATTCTAAGTGTGAATACATTAATGAGGAATTTGACTTCAGAGCGCCACGATAATTGTGCGCCGTGTCTGGGTCTAATACTTCCTATACGGTGGGTCATGCCACCACCAAATGTTCTGTTTGAAGTGTTTCACTCATGGCGTTACATTTGCTATGTCTTCACATTTGGTTTGGCTTCAATCTCAACATGTCTTCATGATTATCTTCACTATGTTGATTATATATATATATATACTAGTGTTCTGTCCTCTACAGCATTCACTTATAGCTATGTCTTCCTGTTGAATCTTTTGAACTAAGTGAATGTGATCGGACCCTAACCTCTCTATGCTTTCTATCTCAAACTCTATCTCTCCAAATCATATGCATTCTTTTGAAACTGTCAAATGTCTTCTCTGCATCCTTGTCAGTAGAAGATACAGAGACAAACATTAAGTCCGCTTTCAATGCTAATTCCTTCACCTGAAACCCGGAGAAGTGGGAACGACCACCCGACAATCCAGGCGTGCGTGGAACGTGGAACAACCTCCGACATGCTGCATGATGGCCACGTGTTCCTCAGATGTGAATCGCTAGGGGCACCTGTGTAATAACACTGAGCCGCCCATGTCCCTATAAATACATGCCTCACCGCAGTCATTATCTCTTCTTCCACTCTCGCACGAACCCTAGCACCACCGCTAGCCCTCGACGACGCCGGCGACGAAGCGCTTAGCTGCCGCAACCTCTCCAACATTGTCTTCACGCCGACCGCGGACATCGTCTTCTCCGCCATCGCCGTAGGTGTCCTCCGTCGCCAAGTTAGGGCACGAACAATCGGACTGCTCGGCCTCCTCTTCCACTCCATCTAGCAGTTCTTCGTGTGGTAAATAAAACTTCCTTTTTACGGCCCCTTTGATCCTATAGATTGGTCACTTTCTACCACAAGCAGTTTCTGTTCACACAAGTTGGATCTATTTCATACCGCATCTCATAATATGCCTAGTATATTCACTTATGCTTCACAAAGTAGTTAGATTCCTCACTTGTACTGATCTGTGCATTCGTACAAATCTGGAACCAACTCCTTATCTATGAGTGAATGTCTTCGCATGATGAGGTCAATGTCTTCTAAAATGATTTATCTTCAAAATCTTCTGAGAATGCATATGACCTCTTCCCCTTCCCTCGCACCTTAATGCTGTCACAGGTACATGTCCGTGGGAGAATCCCTTCGTTCTCATAGTCTGCATTCATTTGCAGAATTCTTACAGTATCACATAAATTCTCCCGAAGCTAGTTCATGTTTGTCCAGCAAGCGAAAGCCTTTGAAGCCTTTGAACGTATTGAAGCCATTCAATTTAAAGTTCATGGCTGCAGAGAAATCAGAAAGGAAGGGTGGCAGAAAGCGTCGAGGAGAAACATCAAGAGATCTGCCCGATGACCTCTCAAAGCTGTACAAGACAGATCCTGAAGAGGATTACAATCAGCGCAAGACACGAATCCAATGGATTCGACGATATTGGGCAGAACAGTGGTTCAAGTACAGATTTGTGACAAAGGAATATGCTGAAAAGAATGCCATCAAGCGACCATGGGGAGACATCCTCTACAAAAATCTTCAACCCAGGTCCAGAGATGAAGCCATTGAACAAGGCTTCTATCCCTGCATGGTCCGTGGACCACAACCTGCAGATGCTGACCCATCGTCACTGCTATGGTGTCGTGACGACAATCTGTTCAAGCGCAACTTCCAGTTTGCCCAGAATTCGGCAAAGCAGAAAAAGAAGTCTTTGGGATTAGACTTCAACCCTGGTCCCTCTGCTCCCCGTGCCGATGGCACCCGCGAAGCTGAACCCAATCTTCTTGGGCCCTTCTACAACTTGGAAGGTCTCATCACTCATATCGTGGTTCAAGGGACAGCCGTGAATGAGCCTGCAGATGACGCTGAATCAGATGAAGCGCCTGCAGCACCGAAGCCAAAGAAGTTGAAGCAGCCTAAAGCTTCAAAGCCTGCCTCTGCACCAAAAATCTCAAGGGCGAAGCCACTGGCTACTGCACCTCCTGAAGACAGTGTGCAGTCTGAAGATTTGTCACGCATCTCCAAGCCCCAAAAAGTCCAGATGCCTCTGCTACACACCGGCCAAGAACTGACAGCTGCTGCTATTCTGCACAACGATGCCATCGATCTGTCCAGTGATGAAGATCTTGCAGATGACGCGCAAGAAAGAAGCAAAAATCTTCAATGATCTGCCTCTCTTTGACGTGGCAATCATACACAACTTCATTGATGAGTGGTTTGACACGCCCAACCTCAGCTTCAAAGATCTGCAACTTCCAATTGGCCTCAGTGTCGCCTTCCATGGCGCCATTGCTTCAGAGCTAGCTCTAGCTCAGCGCATCGTCGAACTGAAGCAAAAGATTGACTTTGAGAAAGCTCAGTTCAAGAAGCATATGGCCAAGCTCAGCGTGCAAGAGGTGAAAAACTTCAAGATTATGCCGCACGAGCTCAAAGAAGCCTTTCTCAAGAAACATGCAGAAGCTCAGGGTTCTCGTGAGCGCATGAAGAGCCTGGCTGACAAGTGTGTGCAAGGCTACAACGAGGCTGAGAAGCGCAAGGCCCTTGGGCGTCCGGGCATTGATCCCAAGATGGCTGCTAAGCAGAAGAAGAAGCCCACTGTGGCCGAACCCAACCCACCAAGGCAGGAAGCAGATCCCATTGTCTTCCCAACTAGCATGACTGGCTCGAAGCCAAAGGCCAGTTCAACCGCTTCAGAACTGAAGAAGACAAGGACTGCTGAGGCTGAAGCCAGAAAGAGGAAACATCCTGAAGCCTCTACTACTGCTCCCTCCAAGAAGAAGCGGAAGACCAAGAAGGAACGGGCTGCTCCCATAGAGCCCTTAATTGTTGAACCCATCTCCATGGTTCGCCCTGCCACTGAACATCAAGAGCGCCAACTGACTGTCCATGAGCCTGCTTTCACAGAGTCTCATGAAGCTGAAGACTTTCCAGCAGCTGATCCCACCGCTGCTAAAGACATTGGTCACCATGACCATGTTGAAGATGATGCAGTTCTTCCTCAGATCGAGCACCAACAGGTATCATCGCCTGTGCTTACGCACAACGAACTCATCAGCATTGGTTGTCCTCTGACGCCAATTGCTCAGGATGCATCATGGGCTGATCACCCACAAGCACAAGAGGACAATGACTTTGAGGCCTAGACAACCCCAACTCCACAAGCGTCGCCTGCGTTACGCAGGCTTCGCAAAGGACCAAGGCCTCCAGTATCCGAGTCTGAAGCTAAAGCGACTGAAGATGTTCTGGCTGCATCAGCCGATGAAGAAGAAACCCTAAGAGTTGCTACACCCCCGTCTCACCAAGAAGTTGTTCTCGAGGATAATGTAACTGTGACCGACCTCCAGCTCATCAAGTGGAGGTTGAGAATCTTGAGGCTGCCACCACCAAAACAAATGAAGCCACTGACACTGTCATGGCTGAAGCAAATGTGGAGCCTACACCAACCCAAGAACCAGAAGTCAGCGAAGCCAATGATGCTACTACTTCTGTTCCTGCGCCTGCTGCTGGTCCTCAGTTTGACTATCATGTTGAGCATAGGCCTCAGGTACAGAAGCCAATTCCAAGGTTGCCCAGGTTTCCAGGTCCTGCATCAACACCTGGATCCTTGAATGTCAATGGCTTCAAAGTAGACAACACTTTCTTCAATAGCTCCAAGAACCCCTACTCAAGGGAAAGAATATCTTCTAATCGGTTCTGGAGCTATCCGCAGCGAAGCTATTACTCCTGCATTCTGTACAATCAAGGTCGCATCTTCCCACATAAGCGTCTTGACACCGAAGCAATAGCTGGTCTGCCCTGTCTGGAAGAAGCTCTGAATTGCTTCAAAGAGGTTGGATTGTCGCCGTTTGTCACCGACCAAGAGCACTGGAATGAAGAGTTGCTGCTCCAATTCTATGCCACACTTCACATCCGTGGGTACAACAGAGATCCGAAGACTTGGGTCCTGGAGTGGATGATAGGAAATGTTCATCACGAAGCCAAAGCCTTTGATATCATTGAGCTCACTGGTCTGCCCACTCCTGGCGATCTCTACGAACCTGGCTGTCAGCTTCACAGTGAAGCTATGGAGAGCATCTTTCAGAAGCCTGAACCAAACATGAGTCAGATGCTCAGTATGATGAAGCCCTTTCCACAAGATGCTGCATATCCTAAGGACTTCTTTGTTGAAGACCTTGAGTATCTGCCAAGGACTATTTATCACATCATAAGGCGAACTCTCTGGCCCATCAAAGGACATTCTCCACATGCCAAGCTGGAAGGTGCAATGAAGACTTTGGTCTTCTATATTCTTCATGGCAAATGCTTCAATCCACAGGACTTCTTCATCCGCCAACTTGCTGCATCAGGCCCTGATCTTTTTGGATTGAAGTTCTACGCTCCATGGATAATGCGGCTGATTAAACTCCACCCGCTATCTCATATCAGCCATCTGCTCGCAATCATCGGATCTTTCTGCCTGATGTGGATATGTCCGTTCAAGCCATTTATCCTGAGCCTGCCAAGGAGCCTCTTAGTCTTCAGAATGCGGAGCATCAAAGTTTCTCTCAGAACATTGAAGGAGTTGAAGCAGTCACCCGTGTTTATCCTCTGGCTGGAACTACACGTGCACCTCATCGTGCCCTTACTGA
Organism: Triticum urartu; assembly: GCF_003073215.2. Classification (NCBI taxonomy): domain Eukaryota; kingdom Viridiplantae; phylum Streptophyta; class Magnoliopsida; order Poales; family Poaceae; genus Triticum; species Triticum urartu. The sequence goes on along the minus strand of NC_053027.1, from coordinate 341,456,325 downwards.
AGCCACCGAAAGCACTATTGCCCAACGACCCAAGAAGAGATCTCGTGTTCTCAACGACCGAGAGCTTCTGGTGGCTCTTCATCAGAAACAGGATAGGCATCATGACTGGCTGAAGCGCCAAATGCAAAGCCTCTTGGTGGATGTCAACCACATTCGCAATCTTGCCACCAAGAATGCCTTTGTTGCCCATGAAACCTCTCGATGCACATGGAAAGGGCTGATGCTTATGTGCTCTGGAGATGATCTTCAAGAGGATGGCTTCTCTGAACACTTCAAGTTTGACTCCACACCTCCTCGAAGGGCAGTGCTGCAACGAACTCCATTGAAGACTCTGAGTTCTCTTCCTCTGCGGCAACTGTGAATGCCAGAGTGATCGAGGACGAAGACGATGCTACTTCACCGCCACCTCCTTCAGCACGCTTCGACACTACTCCAAGTTCTTCTGCACCGCCGAACACCACGGACGACCCTGCTGCTTCACCTACTCTTCATGGGAATGAGTAGATGCTCTATGTCTTCAAACCTTTTTGGTCCTTACTGACAAAAGGGGGAGAAGCATATGAGTTTGATAGTCTTCAAGCGGGTCCACATGGGCGGTTGCTTTATATTTTGCCTCGTGTTTACAACTCTCGTTTTGATACATTTGGTACTTCGAGTTGTAACACCTAAACTCGATGGTCGTCTGCAACTTATTTGCTACTTTGTGATGCGATGATAAATTCCGCATGTGCGACGATAAATTCCGCACTTAGATCATTTTGCAGACGTCCATTTTCCATTATGCATGTCATTATCTTCACATACCTTCACATGCGTAATGAACTGTCATCATAAGTTGAAGAGGATCTCCACGAGTACAACCTTCCATGTGCATTTGCATTCCAAAAGCAAATTACTTATATGCACATCTTCAGAGGGAGCCTTTGCAACTTATGATGACAATTCCTTATCCTTTACAATTTCACATATTATATTCCCCGTTGAAAACTTCAACTAGTTTGTCATCAATCACCAAAAAGGGGGAGATTGTAAGTGCATCTAGTGCCACCCCTAGTTGGTTTTGGAGTATTGACGACAAACCTAGTTGAGGGACTAATGTGTTTGTGAGAATTGCAGGATAACACAGGTAGAAGTCCCTCATTGATTCGGTTTTCCTACCAGAGATGACCCCTAAAAATGTATGAAGACATTGATGTCAAAGGTGGTATATGAAGATATTCTCATTGAAGACTATGACAAGAGAAGACATCGCATGAAGCCTATGGAGCTCGAAGACTCAGATCTTTCGTAGTTCTTTTTCTTCTTTATTGAGTCATAGGAACCACCGTACTGTTAAGTGGGGTCCAAGAGAACCAGTCAGAATGACTGAAGTGATGCTTAACCAAAACCTATGTCTTCGAGTGAAGACTATGAGAGCGAATCTTGTCCAGAGTCGGACAAGTCAGCTTTGCTTGTAGCCCAAGTAAAGTTGCCGTGTGTGTTTGAAATCTGGCCGTTGGAACACGTGTCAGTTCCTTAGTGACCCAGGGTCATTTCGGACAAATCAGGTCAGGTTGCCTAGTGGCTATAAATAGCCCACCCCCTACAACCATAAACGGTTGGCTGCTCAGAGTTAGAGTACTGCTTTTGTCGTTTGAGAGCAACCCACCTCGAAGCCTTTGAGAGAGAATTCCTTGCGAGGATAAAGCCCTAACCACCCAGAGCCAAAGAGTGTTAGGCATCACTTAAGTCTTCTTGTCTGTGTGATCTGAAGACTTATTACACTTGAGGACTGTGAATCCTCTAGCCGGTTAGGCGTCGCGTTCTGAGCATCCAGGAGTCATTGTGGATCGCCGGTGAACAAAGTCTGTGAAGGTTTGGGAGTCTACCTTGAAGACTTACCAGAGTGATTGGGCGAGGTCTGTGTGACCTTAGCTCAAGGGGAATACGGTGAGGACTGGGTGTCCTGAGCTGCGTGTTCAGGACTGGGTGTTCGGGACTGTGTGTCCTCTGGTTTAAATACCTAGCCGCCCTAACCAGACGTACAGTTGTCACAGCAACTGGAACTGGTCCAACAAATCATTGTCTTCAACAAGTCACTCGTTTCATCCTTCCCTTTACTTACTGTTGGTCCTTGTGAAGTCATTGTATGATTGCACTATCTTCTGTCTTCACTGAGTGACTGCTTGTTCCGATTGGCTTCATAATATCTTCCTACCTGATCCTTACTACCTAGCTGCTATTAGTCATTGAGCTTTCACTTCATTGAATACTTGACTATGGTTTGCCTAGTGTAGTCTACCTTCCGCTGCATGGTAATAGGTTTATTTCTATCGTTTGTCTTCAAAACTTCCACGTTTTGAAGACTTTCATAAAAATCGCCTATTCACCCCCCCCCTCTAGTGGATATAACGCACTTTCACTTCCTTGACGGCCCAACTACCGGTCCTGTCAAAGGATAAAAATACCAGGATGGCAAGAAGCACAGACGTATAGGGGAAGCTCTAGAGGTCAATTCAACGACCACTCTACCTATTGTTAGGACCCACACGCAGCTCGCCTTTGGTCATGGCATGTTAAATAGCTGGTCTCTTATCACACTATTTGTATTAATGCACTTTAATGCATTAACCCAATTATAATGGAAGCAGTTCGTGGCCCAAGTTTAAGGGCCCTAGATATTACCTCTGCTGTCTTTCTGTTTTCCATTTCCCATTGATAACTTATGTTCTAGCACCCGTACACTTTGGTATGTTTCATATTTGCCAGGGGCTCCCCAGCGCCCCACAATATGGCAACAAAGTCTGAACACTTTTTATAGTATAGTTCGGCACCCTAAATTTAGCATTATATGCATTGGCTCCTAATCATGTCTTTGGTCAATAGTTGGGTTGCCCGGCTCATGTGCTTGCTACCTTACGTTCCACTATATCGGCTAAGGTAGTAAAGGGAGAACTACTGCGATTGTGCCTTGGTTTATCCAAACGAGCACCTCAGTAGAGAAAGCCAAAAACTGACTGTCATGATGCGGCGAGAGTCGGACAGCTGTTTGGAGGTTGCAAATCGTTAGAGATTTCTTCCGCATTACGCGAAGGATTGGTACTTCCCGATCAGACGCTTATAGCACTCTAGTTCAGATACTAGGGGTTGCGCCCATATTTTTATTGTCGAACTCCTATGGCTAAGTGAGGGCGTTACAGCCGCATAGTCTGGTTGCCTGGTTCGTTGCGCTAAACAACTCCTTCAAGGACCATCTAATTGGATCAAGATTTTTTAGATTCCATCCCAAACACCCCCATACTACCTACGTGGGGGCAGAAGCCGACGACTCATTAACCCTCAGATTTCATACAACATGGTCGCACAGGAAGTAAAAATTTAAAAACATAACAAGCATTATACTGCACAATCACTTAGTTTTATCATACAAGGTAGAGGGAGCTCGAATACATTCATTCAAAGATAGTGTCTTTCGCACAATGATCTGCAACAATGCGGGACCCCTCCAAGACATCTAAGTATTGCTTGGGTGTGCGGTGCTCCTGGCCCTCCGGCGGACCCTCGGTCGCTAACTTGATAGCGTCCAGCTTCGCCCACCAGACCTTGCAATAGGAGAAGGCCAAACGCGCGCCCTCGATGTAGACGGACCACTTGATGACGTCCAGCCGAGGACAGGCATCCACCAGCTTCTTCACGAGGCCGAAATAGCTGCTGGGTATAGCTTCGGCTGGCCACAACCGGATTATCATATCCTTCATGGCCAGTTCGGCCACCCTGTGCAGTTCGACCAGCTGTTTCAGCTGATCGCCGAAGGGCACCGGATGTTCTGGCATGAGATATTGCGACCAGAATAGCTTCTCCGTGGAACTCCCTTCTTCGGCTCAGAAGAACTCCGCAGCGTCGGTCACACTGCATGGCAGATCAGCAAAGGCCCCTGGAGAACTCCGAATCCAGGTTAGTAAAAGAAATTTCCTCTTCACACTCTTGTTTTGCATATTGAATGCCTTACCCACCGCAATCTTCCTGGCCTCCTGGATCTCCTAGAGGGCGCCCTGGGCTTCAATCCGGGCCATCTCTGCACTCTTACGAGCCTTGGCGAGTTCGGCCTCTTGAGCCGACGCATTGCGCTCCAAGGTCTCGCACTTCCTCACCGTGTCCTGGAGCTCCTGTTGGACTTCGTTGACCTGGGCCTTGAGCTTCTTACGGTGGACTGCTCCTTGATAGCCCTCCCCTCGGCCTCGGCCAGGGCCTTTCTCAAGGCCTCGACCTCGGTCGTTGCTTCTATACAAATCATGGCATTTCGGTCAATACATATCATTTTTCCTTTTTTCGAATACATAACGGGTGATCACATACCTTGTTTCTCTTCGAGCTGCCTCCTTGGCCTGCTCCTATCTCCCCTTCAGTTTGGAGACCTCGGCAGTATGTGAGGCTGTAGCCAACAGCGACGCCTGCATATTCATTTCACACAAATTTTGTTAGTTTCCTGCAATATAGGATTGATCCTCTGTCCGGCTTTTCTTTCCAAACTCCGGACAGTGTCTCAGGGGCTACTGTCTATATTGGGATTTTCTCTTTAGCGTCGCTTACCTCAAAACCTGTCAGCAGGCTATTGCAGGCTTCGGTTAGGCCGCTCTTGGCGGACTGAACCTTTTCAATTACCGTTCTCATAAGAACACGGTGCTCGTCCACGATGGAAGCGCCTCGTAGCGCTTCCAACAGATTATCCAGTGCCCTTGGTTGAACAGGGGTCACTGGCGGAATAGGCATACCCCCTTCTTTCGAAGGAGGTTGCGTGCCAGATTCTGGAGCCATATCGATCTCCTGAATCGAGTCCGGCTGAGGGCTGAACTGAATACGGCCCTCCTCACAACCAGTCTCCATGGAGATCGGCCCCCCTGGTGTCCGGCGAAGGAGGCATCGCCTTGTGGAACCTCCTGAGCCTCTCCCAGGCCTGGGAAAATCCTTCAGGATAGCACCTCCGCGGCGTCCTTGGCCTTGGGGGAGTGAGCGGCCGTCTGTGACTCGCTGGCCATCGCATTTGAGTCCAACGAACCTCCTGACGAGGATCGTTGGGGACGGTCGTGGGCTGGACTGCAATAACATAACCAATCATGTTAGTACAATGAGGAGGTGAGACTTGATTTATAGGCAGACATGAGGCCTAGCACTTACGATGCAGCCCGAGGCTTAGTACGGGGGAGTTGCTCCGAACTGCTCTTGATGTCCTAGGCAGAGCTGCCCACGAGTGGTCCTTTCCCCTTCTTGGGCACCTCTGCCTCTAGAATTGTGGAGGACGCCCTCTTCTTCCTCCCCCCATTAGGGGGAGAATCGCTTTCCTCCTCCTCCTCATCTTCGTCGTCTTCGGCGGCGGAGGAGCGGGTCTTGTCTTCGGACGTCATGTCCGAAGCACCCTTACGGCGGGGGCCGCTCCGGACCCCCTTGGCCTTTCCCGTGGCCTTCTTTTCCGGCGCCTTATAGGGTTCCGGCTCCAGCATCTTCGCTAAACACAGGGTGACTGGTTCTTCAGGCAGCGCCGGACACCGGATCTGCTTCGCCCTCTTCAGCCAGTTCTGAAGAAGTAACGATAATGAAAGCTTAGATATCATCCTTGAAACAAGCAAGTAGGGGATGTGTTGAAGATAACATACCTCGTTGGGGAGGTGGTTAATGCCGTGCCCGTGGTCCGAATCTGTGGCCGGCGGTATCTCGTTGCCCTTGAAGAGCAACTTCCAGGCATCTTCATGAGTCGTTTCGAAGAGCCTCTCCAGGGTATGGTGCTTCTTCGGATTGAACTCCCATAGAGGGCGGCTCCTGCTTTGGCAGGGGAGGATCCGGCACACCAGCATCACTTGGATTACGTCAACGAGCTTGATGTCTTTATCCACCATGCTTTGAATGCACGTCTGCAGGCGCTGTCAGCTCGTCTGGTGAACACCAGTTCGGGCTCTTCTCGACCCAGGAGGTGAGTCGCGTGGGAGCACCGGAGTTGAATTCGGCTGCCATGGTCCAGGCGGCGCTGCGGGGTTCTGTGATGTAGAACCAATGCTTCTGCCACTCTTTTATAGTCTCCACGAAAGTTTCTTTTGGCCAGGAGACATTGGCCAGCTTGCTCACCATGGCGCTTCCGCACTCCGCATGCTGGCCATCCACCACCTTCGGCTTCACGTTGAAGACCTTGAGCCACAGCCTGAAGTGGGGTTGGATGCGGAGGAAGGCCTCGCACATGACGATGAACGCCGAGATGTTGAGGAAGGAGTTCGGGGATAGATCATGGAAATCTAGCCCGTAATAGAACATAAGCCCACGGACGAAGAGGTGGAGTGGAAACCCTAGCCCGCGAAGGAAATGAGGGATGAATACTACCCTCTCGTTGGGCTTCGGTGTGGGGATGATTTGTCCCCGAGCTAGAAGGCAGTGGGCGATTTCCTTCGCCAAGTACCCGGCCGCCTAAAGCTCGACAATGTCCTCCTCCTTGATGGAGGAGGCCATCCACTTGCCTTGACCTCTGGATCCGGACATGGTTGAGTGCTTGCTCGAGTGTGAAATAGATGGTAACTTGGGCGCTGGAGCTCAAGAGTGGAAAGGCAGAGGAAGAGAGAAGGCGTGGGAGGAGAAAGGGGAATCTTATCTCCCCACTCGCCTTAAAATTCGCCTACTCCCAAGGGTTGTGTAAATAGCACGGTTGGGTTACCCATACCCGTATTGATGAGAATCCCGCAATAAGGGGACACGATCTCTGCTTCGACAAGATGTGCCAATGGCAACCGCGTCTCGAAACAGGGAGCGACAGACGAAAACGGTTTGAAATTATGACCGGACGGACGTGATGTCATGTTACAAAAAGTTGTCAGCAGATTAGATTCGTGAATATTATATTCTCTCTACGGTTGTGTGGGGGGTGTGTGTGTTGCAGATTCGGACACATCGATATGTCCGAAGACTATTTTGGGTATAGTTCGGAAGGAGGAACCCACCTTGTAATGCCGAAGACAGATCTACGTGCCGGACACTTTGTCATTGAAGCCAGGCTCAGGGGCTACTGAGGGAGTCCTGGACTAAGGGGGCCTCAGGCGTCCGACCTGTTAGCCATGGGCCGGATTGGTGGGCTGTGAAGATATGAAGACCGAAGACTGCACCCGTGTCCGGATGGGACTCTCCTTGGCGTGGAAGGCAAGCTTGGCAACTGGATATGTAGATTCCTTTCTTTGTAACCAGCCTTATGTAACCCTAGATCCTCCCGGTGCTTATATAAACCGGAGGACTTAGTCCGAAAAGGACAGATATTCATTACCATAGCCATAACAGCTAGACCTCTAGGGTTTAGCCATTACGATCTCGTGGTAGATCAAATCTTGTAATAATCATATTCATCAATATCAATCAAGCAGGACATAGGGTATTACCACCATAGAGAGGGCCCGAACCTGGGTAAACATCGTGTCCCCAATCTCCTGTTACCATCGACCTTAGACGCACAGTTTGGGACCCCCTACCCGAGATCCGCCGGTTTTGACACCGACATCAGCCTCGGGGCATCACAACACTCCTCCAATTACAAGAGATCTTGCCCCAAGATCTAATGATGGCACTGGAGAGAAGCAGAAGAGGAATAGGTAAAGCAAAGTTGCTTCTTTGACAAACGAGTGAAACCACGAACCTTGAGAGGTTAAAAAATTTCGAGGAAAGAATACAACAGAGATGGATGAAGTTGAAAATACTCCGTTAAAAAAATAGGAACAAGGGACACCATGAAAACCTTGGAGGGTGCAAGACATGAATCAAGAGCTCAATGGAAAATAAGAATTTGAACCCATTCCGGTTGAAACGAGCTAGAAAGGAAGGGAAATAATTCGGACATCACTCCAGTTGAAAAGAGAGGAAAGACTTGATAAGATGAAAGGAACTTGAATGAGAACACAACACTCCGGTTAAGTGGATAAGCAAGGAAAAGAAAAGAACATGATCTTGGAAAAATGAGATGATGGGATGGAGAGAGGAACATCACAATGCCTTTGGGACAATGAAAGAGTGGAATTAAGAGAACGGAGGAGAGAACAACAACTTCTACCACAGTTGAATTTGAAAGAGACTCCTTAAAAAGAAGGTTTGAACGGAGTTGTTGGGAAATCAACAACGAAAAGCACAAGCTTGTTCTGGGCTTATGGAAAACATCTCAAAATTATGAGGTGACAACCGGCCACTAACAGAAACAGTTGATTGAATTTATATCAACAAGGAGATGAAAACTCCTTTTATCGAGAGAATAGGAGGAAACTTGGATTATCAATAGGCACCACAATTAGCAACATTCCTTATGGAAGGCTTTAGGTGGAATCTTTACCAAGATACACTACTACAGGATGGTCCAAAATGCGACACTACGATCAGAGACCCTTCGACGAAATTGTGTGTGATGTCATATCGCAAACGGTGGTGTAGAAGAACCGTAAAAAAAGTACAAAACGTTTGCGATGGCGGAGCTATCAAACACGGTTCAGATTTTAGTTGTGTGTGCGATGCAGGGCATACGGTTCAGCTCAATGAACTGTTTGCGATGAGGCGGAACAAAAGAAACAAGCAGCCCGATGAAGGCGTGTGCGATATAGAGCATATGGTTCACTCAGATGAATTGTTTGTGATTAGGCAACACAAAATAAACGGTCAGCCAGATCAAAGTGTGTGTGATACGCGACAAACAAGTCCATAATCAAAAATGTGTGCAAAGACCAATAATAACATAGACGATTGCTGCTAATAAGCCCTGTGAATTGCTCTGTCTACAGTAGAATAACATGTATACATATATATAACTGAAATAAACGTCCAATTACATAAATGACTATACAGATCATTCGCACACACCTCAATAAACAATTGCATGCATTCTAAAGTAGGAGAAATGATCTTATGGTCATCTACTTCTTGTGACGCTCCCACCACTACTATGTGGCTCAATCCCTCGTCTGGGTCAGGAAGAAGACAGTTCCTCATGTCAACGATCCGCCTGTACATCTCGTAGCTTGTGTACACGTCCATGGCCGCGTACTTGACATGTTGTTCAACTAGTCTCTCATGCCACACACTGTGCCATGCGTTCTTGTCCTTATTGCTCTCTTCCTTCATCTTCGCGTAGTAGGGGTCGATGATGGCCGAGGCGAGGTCGACCAGGGAGTTCAGTTTGTTTTTGTCGTTGCCCCAGACCTTGTAGTGGTGCTGGATGTTAACAAGATTCGGGAATTTCAAGTCCGAAACCTTGAGCACTTTTAGATGTGGTGGAACTGTACAATGTACTTAAAATTAGCTAGTATATATAGTTGAACTAGCTATTTCAGAATGTGGTTGGCAACAATTGGGGAAAAGTTTGGTCGGTTCAGCTATCGAGTTGAACTGTTTGTATAAATTAAGAACGACTGCTTAATCTATGAATGAAATCTATGCTTAATTACTGAATTTTAGTTATAAAAATTAGATACTGCTAGTGATTTTTAGCTTTATATTTTGACAAATCGCAGTGTTACAAGGATTGACAAATCTTACCAAATTGTTTGTACATGGTTGCACACGGGTCAGCCAAAACAACCATTTGCGTTGAAGGGATGCACAAATCCTATGCCGCTCTCACTTTGCATACGGGTGTTCTATCTAAAACATTTGCGATCAAAAGTTGCCGAAATCCTGCTCGGCACATTTTCACTTGGCTTCCTGGGGAAGCTGTCGGTTCGCATACGGGTATTCTAACTAAAATGTTTGCAATGAGTGTTTTATATTTAAAAAGAGAATTAAATTGCGGCTTGGGTGCCATTAATGGAGAGGATGCGAGCAAGGCGGGCGGCCATGGAAGTCAAAGGGCATGCTTCCTAGTGAGCCTGCGCATTCGAGGATAGCTTGCACGCCTCTTGGTTAGCCTGCACACCGGACGACGCTCGTACGCCTCCCGTTCAGTCAAGGTCAAGCAGCTGCCCGCACGGCACCTCCTATAGCCATTAAAACCAAGACACGTGGCATCACATGAATGGTTAACAGAAAGCACACAGTTTGAATTATACAAACGTTTGAGATATTAAAGTGGCAGCTATTTTTTCAAAATGCCTTTCTTGAATGTCATTATTTGAGTGCGCCTTCTCTCAAAATGGACACGAAAAATAGCATAGCATCTCGGGTGCCATTCCATGATAGCATGCCAAGTTTCATGAATTTCAGACGAGTTTTGGATTTGCTAGAATTTAAAAACCAGGCATCTCAATGTTTTGCGGGCAATCAACGGTGCCCTGGTGTTTTAAATTCATTCCCATTTCTTGCATGGGACCTAAGCATGCACCCAATGACACAGATTTGATTTTTCAAACAATTTATATGCACTGGAGAATGTGCATGTAGTTCAAATTTGAATTATGCACATAAATGCATTGAAAACTCGGTTAATGCATAAAAATGTCCAAACGAACCCCGAAAAATCAGAAAAATTCACATAACACTCCTGTTGTTCTATGTTGACACGAGAAGAAATTTGAAAGCAATAAGAGGCAATGGATATCGTTTCGTCCCCAAAGGTGGGACGTTCCCTACTGAAAACCATCATGCTTGTTGTGAGAAGCTCCGGTTTGTGAGAAGCATATACCCAAACCTATCCCAAATGGGACAAAAAATTTACCACGGCATGTTGATGCCGCTCCATGATAGCATGCCAAGTTTCATGAATTTTAAACGAGTTTTGGATTTACTAGAATTTAAAAACCAGGCATCTCAATGTTTTGCCGGCAATCAACGGTGCCCTGGTGTTTGAAATCCATTCCCATTTCTTACATGGGATCTAAACATGCACCCAAGGACATAAATTTGATTTTTCATCCAATTTGTATGCACTCGAGCATGTCAATGTAGTTCAAATTTCAATTATGCACATAAATGCATGGAAAACTTAGTTAATGCATAAAAATGTCCAAACGAACCTTGAAAAAACACAAAAATTCACACAACACTCCTGTTGTTCTATGTTGACAAGAGAAAAAAATTGAAAGCAATAAGAGGCAATGGATATCATTTCGTCCCCAAAGGTGGGACGTTCCCTACCGAAAACCATCATGCTTGTTGTGAGAAGCTCCGGATTGTGAGAAGCATATACCCAAACCTGCCCCAAATGGGAGAAAATTTTCCTACGGCATGTTGATGCCGCTCCATGATAGCATGCCAAGTTTCATGAATTTCAGACGGGTTTTGGATTTACTAGAATTTAAAAACAGGGCATCTCAATGTTTTGCCGACAATCAACGGTGACCTGGTGTTTGAAATTCATTCCCATTTCTTGCGTGGGACCTAAGCATGCACCCAAGGACACAGATTTGATTTTTCAACCAATTTATATACAGTGGAGCATGTGCATGTAGTTCAAATTTTAATTATGCACATAAATGTATTGAAAACTCAGTTAATGCATAAAAATGTCCAAATGAACCCTGAAAAATCACAAAAATTCACACAACACTCCTGTTGTTCTATGTTGACACGAGAAAAAAATTGAAAGCAATAAGAGGCAATGGATATCGTTTCGTCCCCAAAGGTGGGACGTTCCCTACCGAAAACCATCATGCTTGTTGTGAGAAGCTCGGGTTTGTGAGAAGCATATACCCAAACCTGCCCCAAATGGGAGAAAAATTTTACCACGACATGTTGATGCCGCTCCATGATAGCATGCCAAATTTCATGAATTTCAGACGAGTTTTGGATTTACTAGAATTTAAAAACTAGGCATCTCAATGTTTTGCTGGCAATCAATAGTGCCCTGGTGTTTGAAATTCATTCCCATTTCATGCATGGGACCTAAGCATGCACCCAAGGACACATATTTGATTTTTCAACCAATTTATATGCACTGGAGCATGTGCGTGTAGTTTAATTTTGAATTTTGCACCTGAAATGGCTAGAAAACCAATTTAATGTATAAAATGTTCAAATGAACCCTGAATAATTCCAGTTCTTTTACGAAACACATATAGTTGCATGTTCAATCCAGATAAAAGGTCTAGCAATTCAAACACCGTCCATTGCTGCTGTGACCCCATTATGTAATTCAAATCAAGATGAAAAATCAAGTAGATTGCACACAGTTTATTATCAGCAACCGTGTGAGATGTAGCACAAAATATCCTGGAGCATCGTTGGTGTATAGTACGCCTATGGCTTACGTGAGAAGGTGCATCGGCTACAGTCCACAGCCGGCATCTCAAGCACACTAGCTCCCTCCCCAAATATCATTTCACTATTCAATCATCGCCGGTGAAAGATGGGTACATGGACCCGCGTCGTGAGGGAAACTTCGCTGGCCCACTCCAGCGAGAGCGCGGCCGCAGCCGCCATGCGTGTGCTAACAAGGTGCATGAGCGCGGCCGCAATCTGCGACCAGGCGGCAAAGGCAGTGATACGTCTCCAACGTATCTACTTTTCCAAACACTTTTGCCCTTGTTTTGGACTCTAACTTGCATGATTTGAATGGAACTAACCCGGACTGACGTTCTTTTCTACTTTTCCAAACACGTTAACCTTGTTTTGGACTCTAACTTGCATGATTTGAATGGAACTAACCCGGACTGATGCTGTTTTCAGCAAAATTGCCATGGTGTTATTTTTGTGCAGAAATAAAAGTTCTCGGAATGACCTGAAAATCAAGGGAGAATATTTTTGGAATATATAGAAATACTGGCAAAAGAATCAAGGCCAGGGGCCCACACCCTATCCACAAGGGTGGGGCGCGCCTACCCCCCTGCCTCGTCGGTGAGGGAGTCCTGGACTAAGGGGTCCTCGAGCGTCCGGGCTGTTAGCCATGGGCCGGACTGATGGGCTGTGAAGATACGAAGACCGAAGACTGCACCCGTGTCCGGATGGGACTCTCCTTGGCGTGGAAGGCAAGCTTGGCGATCAAATAAGTAGATTCCTTTCTTGGTAACCGACCTTGTGTAACCTTAGATCCTCTCGGTGTCTATATAAACCGGAGGACTTAGTCTGGAAGAGGACAATCATTACCATAGTCATACGGGCTAGGCTTTTACGGTTTAGCCATCTTGATCTCATGGTAGATCAACTCTTGTAATACTCATATTCATCAAGATCAATCAAGCAGTAAGTAGGGTATTACGTCCATAGAGAGGGCCCGGACCTAGGTAAACATCGTGTCCCCTGTCTCCTGTTACCATCGACCTTAGACGCACAGTTCGGGACCCCCTACCCGAGATCCGCCGGTTTTGACAATGACATTGGTGCTTTCATTGAGAGTTCCACTGTGCCATCCTCAAAAGGTTTGATGGCTCCTTCAATCATCCACAACGACGCTGTCCATGGGGAGGTCTTCCTTCCTAGACAGATCTTTGTGTTCGGCGGCTTCGCACTGCGGGCCAACTCGCTTGGCCATCTAGAGCAGATCAACAGCTACGCCCCTGGCCGTCAGGTCAGATTCGGGAGCTTGAACTACGTTGTAGATATCTGTGGAGACTTGATCTTCGACGGATTCAATACCACGGCAATCGCTCCCCATCACCTCGATGAACATGACTTAGATCTGTTATCGGGCCATACCCAGGAAATTGCACCTGTAACCGCTCTGGCCTTAGATCCGGAGCAGGTCGCGCCATCCGAGGACAGGAAGTTTAACCCCGCCACGGAAGCCGCAGACTCCATGGTGTTGGAGCCGCACATAGACCTAACCTCTAGTAATGCCTGTGTCACCAGAACCTTGGGCTCGTTTCTAGTTAAAAGTTCCGAACTATGTGCGTCTGCGCGTGTCGAGCATGATCAGTTATCGATCGCCGAATTCAGCAACGCGGACATCTTCCGGCACTCACCCTTGGGCGATGTGCCGAATTCATTAAAAATCTATCCTTAGTGGGGGAGTCACAACTGAACTATATCCGGTTCAAACTAGAATCTGATGACAGGGAATTTCGCTCCCCACCCGCCACCCACTTTATAGCCACTTCCGAGGATTTAACCGACAAGCTTGATTACGGCTCCGAAGACATCGACGGTATGGACAATGATGCTGATGAGGAGCAAAACCAAAATCCACCATTTACTAGATGCTGGGCGGCCACTTCTTCGTACGATGTGTACATGGTGGACACACCCAAAACAACCAACGATGATGACAAAGAAAATCCAGTCGAGAATAAACCTCTTGAGACATAGCAAAAATGCCGGCGTCCTCGACGCTTCTCTAAATCATGTCGTTCAAAAGACAGAAATGCTGGCACCGGAGAAAATAATACTCCGGACGACGCCGAAAACAATGAAGACCTTGTTGAGGTAACATCCAAACAGGAGGAGCAAGAAAACAGGCAAGCCAGCCCCGATGAACAGGCCACGCCCAACGACTAGGAGGACGGTAGTTATCGTCCGCTCTCCGAGGATGAGGAAATCCTCGGCAACAAAGATTTCATCGTGCCTGAGGAACCTCTCGAGCAGGAGCGCTTCAAGCGCCATCTAATAGCCACTGCAAGGAGCCTGAAAAAGAAGCAGCAACAGCTTCAAGCTGACCAAGATCTGCTCATCGATAGGTGTACTGATGTTCTGGTAGCCAAAGAGCACAGCCTCAGACGCCCAGCCAAGAGTTACCCGAAGCGAAGGTTGCCACCTCAGTTCGATTAAGAGGCACCGGAGCCCATGCCTCCCTCGTGTAATGCGGCCATCCGAGCACTACGTGGTTGGGACAGTGCGGCGGACCGACCACCACGTGGTCGGGATAGAGCGGCAACTCAGGCCGAACAGCAGCCTGCCCCACCGCCACGTAAAAATAGGGATAAAACAGTTCGGGGTCATACCTACGACCTCTGGCGGACCCTGAATAGTAGAGAAGGATATACCCGATCGATTTACGGATTGGGAGGATGTTCCTCGACACGTTATGATGGCTACCTATTCGGATGTGACAATCCCAGTCACGCCCGACCGACAACCGCAGACGGACTCCATCAGAGCTATGTCGCGATGCGGCCAGGTATAGAGGCGCCGCACACCCTCTTTGCTTCACTGATGAAGTAATGGATCACGAATTTCCTGAAGGGTTCAAACCCGTGAATATTGAATCATACGATGGGACAACTGATCCCGCGGTATGGATCGAGGACTTTATCCTCCACATCCACATGGCCCGCGGAGATGACCTCCATCCTATCAAATACCTCCCACTAAATCTTAAAGGACTAGCTCGGCACTTGTTGAATAGCCTGCCTAAAAATTCTATCGGCAGCTGGGAGGACTTGGAAGAAGCCTTCCTCGACAACTTCCAAGGTACATATGTCCGACCACCAGACGCTGATGACTTAAGCCACATAGTTCAACAACCAGGAGAGTCAGGCAGGAAATTCTGGACTAGGTTCCTAACCAAAAAGAACCAGATCGTCGACTGTCTAGATGCCGAAGCCCTAGCGGCCTTTAAACATAGCATCCGCGACGAATGGCTCGCCCGCCACCTCGGCCAAGAAAAGCCAAAATCTATGGCAGCCCTTACGGCACTCATGACCCGCTTCTGCGCGGGTGAGGATAGTTTGCTGGCTCATAGCAAAAACACAACCAGCGAGGCAGGCCCCTCCGAGGACAAATACAACCATGGAAAGCTCCAACGTAACAGACACAAACACCGAAGCAATGGTGATAATACCGACGACACTACAATCAATGCCGGATTCAGCGGCTCCAAGTCCAGCCAGCGGAAGAAAACATACAAAAGAAACAACCAGGGACCATCCAACCTGGACCGCATACTCGATCGCCCGTGCCAGATACATGGCACCCCAGAAAAACCAGCCAATCATACCAACAGAGATTGTTGGGTTTTCAAACAGGCTGGCAAATTAAATGCCGAGAACAGGGAAAAGGGATCACAAAGCGAGGACGATGACGAGGAGCCCCAGCAACCGAACACAGGGGGACAGAAGAAGTTTCCCCCTCAAGTCAAAACAGTGAACATGATATATGCTACACACATCCCCAAAAGGGAGCGCAAGCGTGCACTAAGGGACGTCCACGCGATAGAGCCAGTCGCGCCAAAATTCAACCCATGGTCATCATTCCCGATCACCTTTGATCATCGGGATCATCCGACTAGTATCCGTCATGGCGGCTCAGCCGCGCTAGTCCTCGACCCTATCATTGACGGATTGCACCTGACGCGCGTCCTTATGGATGGGGGTAGCAGCCTCAATCTGCTCTATCAGGACACAGTGCGCAAAATGGGCATTAATCCATCATGGATCAAACCCACAAAGACTACCTTCAAAGGAGTCATACCAGGTGTAGAGGCCCGCTGTACGGGCTCAATCACGCTCGAGGTTGTCTTCGGATCTCCGGACAATTTCCGAAGCGAGGAGTTAATCTTCGACATAGTCCCCTTTCATAGCAGCTATCACGCACTGCTCGGACGGACCGCATTTTCCCGATTTAACGAAGTGCCACACTATGCTTATCTCAAGCTCAAGATGCCCGGTCCACGTGGCATCATAACAGTCAATGGAAATACGGAATGCTCCCTTCGTACAGAAGAGCACACAGCTGCCTTAGCAGCAAAAGTACAGAGCGGCCTTCTCAACTAGAACCTTAATTAGGCTGCCGAGCCCATGGACACCGTCAAGAGGGTCCAAACTACCCTGCAGCAGGACAGCTTGGCTCGTCAGGAGCTAGACTAGCAATTCAGCCTCCATCTCAGTCCTGGTCAAGTAGTGGCATTCACACCACGCGTACATGACTACACACTCAAAATTCCATGGGCATCGACGGAGGCATAGCTAGTTTATGATCCACAGTACGGCTCAACCGACACCGAATACACACTTACTTTCACTTTTATTCGTTCCCTTTTTAGGTTTCAATCCCGCAGGCCACATCTGATGGCCTGATCACCAGTCCTCTTGAAGGATAAACACACCAAGACGGCGAGAAACACAGA
This sequence comes from Triticum urartu, assembly GCF_003073215.2. NCBI lineage: Eukaryota > Viridiplantae > Streptophyta > Magnoliopsida > Poales > Poaceae > Triticum > Triticum urartu. Next base: position 341,439,413 of record NC_053027.1, on the reverse strand, counting down.
CATATGGGGGATTATTCAAGGTGGTTTCGTTAACAATCACTCTACATATTTTTCAGGACCCACATGCAGCTCTCCCTTGGTTTTTGGCATGTTAAATAGCTTGTTGCTTATCACACTACTTGTATCAATGCACCTTGACGTACTAATCAAATTACAACGAAAACAGTTCGTGGATGGAGCTTTAGGGCCCCAACTTATCACCTTTGCACCCTTTCTATTTTCTTTCTTTTTCTTTCTTTTTCTCTTCTTCTCCCCTGTGGGTAACCCTATCAGGTAGCACCCATACACTTTGGTACGTTTGATGTTTGCCAGGGGCTTCATAGAACCCCACACTACGGCAACAAAAGTCCGAACACGTTTTATAGTATAGTTCGGCACCCCGAATTTAGCACTATATGCATTGGCTCCGAATCATGTCTTTGGTCAACAGTTGGGTTGCCCGGCTCCTGTTCTTGCTACCTTACGTTCTGCTATATCGGCTAAGGTAGTAAAGGGAGAACTACTGCGATTGTGCCTTGGTTTATCCAAAGGAGCACCTCAGTAGAGAAAGCCGAAAACTGACTGTCATGATGCGGCAAGAGCCGGTCAGCTCTTCGGAGGTTGCAAATCGTTGGAGATTTCTTCCGCATCATGCGAAGGATCAGTACTTCCCGATTAGACGGTTATAGCACTCTGGTTTAGATACTAGGGGCTGCGCCCATGTTTTTATTGTCAAACTCCTATGGCTAAGTGAGGGCGTTAAAGCCGCATAGTCTGATTGCCTGGTTCGTTGCGCTAAACAACTCCTTCAAGGACCATATAATTGGATCAAGATTGTTTAGATTCCATCCCAAACACCTCCGTACTACCTATGTGGGGGCAGAAGCCGACGACTGGCCAACCCTCAGATTTCATAAAACACGGCCGCACAGGAGGTAAAATTTAAAACATAACAAGCATTATATTACAAACCCACTTTGTTTTATCACACAAGGTAGAAGCAACTTGAAAACATACAGTCAAAGATAATGTCCTGCGAACACTGCGTCGCTACAATACGAGACCCCTCCAGGACGTCGCCAAAATACTGCTCGGGTATACGGTGCTCCTTGCCCTCGGGCGGCCCCTCGGTCACCAGCTTGACGGCGTCCATCTTCGCCTACCAGAACTTGACGTGGCCAAAGGCCATACGCGCGCCCTCGATGCAGACGGACCGCTTGACGGCGTCCAGCCTAGGACAGGCATCCACCAGCCGCTTCACGAGGCCGAAGTAACTACCGTGTATAGCTTCAACTGGCCACAAATGGATTATTAAGTCCTTCATGGCCAGTTCGGCCACCCTGTGCAGCTCGACCAGCTGTTTTAGCTGATCGCTGAAGGGCACCGAATGTTCTGGCACAAGATATTGCGACCAGAACAGTTTCTCCGTGGAGCTCCCTTCTTCGGCTTGGAAGAACTCCGCGGCATCGAACACACTACGTGGTAGATCAGCAAAAGCCCCTGGAGAACTCAGAAGCCGGGTTCGTAAAAGATACTTCCTCTTCACATACTTGCTTTGCATACTAAATGACTTACCCGCCGCGATCGTCCTAGCCTCTTGGATCTCTCGGAGGGCGCCCTGGGCCTCACTCCAGGCCGTCTCCGCACTCTAACGAGCCTTGGCGAGTTCGGTCTCTTGAGCCGATGCATCGCGCTCCAAGGTCTCGCACTTCCTCACCGCGTCCTGGAGCTCTTGTTGAACCTCGTTGACCCGGGCCTTGAGCTTCTTACGGGCAGCCTGCTCCTTGATGGCCTTCCCCTCGGCTTTGGCCAAGGCCTTTCTCAGGGCCTCGACCTCGGTCGTCGTTTCTATACATACCATGACACTTCGGTCAATGCATATCATTTTACTTTTTTCAAATACATAACGGGTTATCACATACCTTGTTTTTCTTGGAGTTGTCTCCTCACCTGGCCGAGCTCCTCCTAGGCCTGCTCCAGTCTCCGCTTCAGTTCAGAGACCTCGGCAGCATGCGAGGCTGCGGCCAACAGCGACGCCTGTGTATTCATTTCAGACAAATTTAGTTACTTTCCTGTAATAAAGGATTGATCCTTTGTCCGGCTTTTTCTTTTCGAACACCGGACAGTGTCTCAGGAGCTACTGTCTATATTGGGATTTTCTCTTTTTTGGCGTTGCTTACCTCAAAACCTGTCAGCAGGCTGCTACAGGCTTCGGTTAGTCCGCTCTTGGCGGACTGAACCCTTTCAATTACTGTGCCCATAAGAACACGGTGCTCATCCACAATGGAAGCGCCTCGCGGCACTTCCAGCAGATTATCTAGTGCCCCTGGTTGGACAGGGGTCACCAGCGGAATAGGCATACCCCCTTCTTTCGAAGGAGGTTGCGCGCCGGATTCCGAAGCCGTAGCGGTCTCCGAAATCGAATCCGGCTGAGGGCTGAACTGAATACGGCCCTCACCACTAGTCTCCATGGGGATTGGCTCCCCCTGGTGTCCGACGACGGAGGCCTCGCCTTCTAGCGTCTCCTGAGCCTCCCCCCGGCCCGGGAAAATCCTTCGGGATAGCACCTCTGCGTCTCCCTTGGCCTTGGGGGAGTAAGCAGTCGGCGGTGACTCGCTGGCCATTACCCTTGAATCCAACAAACCTCGTGACGAGGATCGCTGGGAGCTTTCATGGGCCGGACTGCAATAGCATAACTAATCATGTCAATCAACAAAGAGGAGAGGCTAGATTTATGGGCATGTATGAGTCTGTGCACTTACAATGCAGCTCGAGGCTTAGTGCGGGGACGTCGCTTCGGACTGCTGTCAACATCCCACACGGAGTTATCCGCGAGGCAGCCCTTCCCTTTCTTGGACGTCTCTGCCTCCAGGTTCATGGAGGCCACCCTTTACTTCTTTCCCTCATCAGGGGAAGGGTTGTTCTCCTCCTCCTCGTCGTCGTCCTTGGCGGCGGAGGAAACGGTCACTTCATCTTTGGAAGTCACGTCCGAAGCACCCTTGCGACGGGGGCCACCTTTGGCCCCCTTGGCCTTCTTTTCCGGCGGTCTATAGGGCGCCGGAACCAGCATCTTCGCCAGGAGCGGGATGACTGGCTCTTCGGGCAGTGGAGCCGAACTATGGATCTGCTCCGCTCTCTTCGTCCATGCCTAAAGAATACAGCAAGGGTTAGGCATCCTCCTTGAACAAATAAGTAGAAGGTATGCCTTAAGAAAAGGGGAACTTACCTCATTGGCGGGATGGGAGTGATCGTGCCCGCGGTCCGAATCCATGACCGGCGGCCTCATGTTGCCCTTGAAGAGCAACTTCCAAGCACCTTCGTGAGTAGTTTCGAAGAGCCCTTCCAGGGTCTGGTGCTTCGCCGGATCGAATTCCCATAAAGGGAAGCTTCGGCTTTGGTAGGGGAGAATCCGGTGAACCAGCATCATCTGGATCACGTCGACGAGCTTGACGTCTTTATCCACCATACTCTGAATCCCCGTTTGCAGCGCTATCAGCTCGTCTGACGCTGACCAGTTGGGGCCTTTCTCCTTCCAGGAGGTGAGCCGCATTGGGGCTTCGGCCCTAAACTCGAGAGCCGACGCCCAAGTGGCGCCGCGCGGCTCTATGATGTAGAACCACTGCTTCTGCCACTCCTTGAGGGTCTGCACAAAAGTGCCTATGGGCCAAGTGATATTGGGCATCTTGCTCACCATGGCGCCCCCGCACTCTGCGTGCTGACCGTCCACCACCTTCGGCTTCACGTTGAAGGCCTTGAGCCATAGGCCAAAGTGGGGGTGGATATGGAGGAAGGCATCGCACACGACAATAAATGCCGAGATGTTGAGGAAAGAGTTCGGGGCTAGATCATGGAAATCTAGCCCGTAATAGTACATCAGTCCACGGACGAAGGGGTGAAGTGGAAACCCCAATCCGTGGACGAAGTGAGGGAGGAAAACTACCCTCTCAGTAGGCTTCGGGGTGGGGATGACCTGCCCCTTGGAGGGCAGACGGTGGGCGATTCCTTTCGCCAGGTACCCGGCCGCCCGAAGCTGGGTGATGTCCTTCTCCTTGTCGGAGGAAACCATCCACTTGCCTTGGCCTCCGGATCCGGAAATGGTTAAGTGCTTCCTTGAGAAGGGTAAGATGGGAACTTGGGTGCTGGAGCTCGAGAATGGAAGGAAGGGAAGGTGTGGGTGAAGAAAGGGGATTCTTATCTCCTTATAAAGGCAGTGAATATTGAACGCCTCCCAACTCGCCCTAAAACTCGCCTATTCCCAAGGGCTGTGTGAACGGCACGGTTGGGTTACCCAAGCCCGTATTGGTGAGAATCCTACAATAAGGGGACACGATCTCTGCTTTGACAAGACGTGCCAATGGCAACCGCGTCTTGAAACATGGAGCGGCAGACGAAAAATGGATCGAAATTATGACCGGGCGGACATGATGTCATGTTGCAAAAAGTTGTTAGCGGATTGGACTCATGGATTATTATATTCTCTGCGGGTGTGTGTGTGTTACAGGTCCGGACACGGCCATTACTTCTGAAGACCGTCTTAGAGTTCGGAAGGAGGAACCCGCCTTGCAATGCCGAAGACAGATCTATGCGCCGGATACATTGTCATTGAAGCCAGGTTCAGGGGCTACTGAGGGAGTCCTGGACTAAGGGTTCCTCGGGTGTCCGGGCTATTAGCCATGGGCCGGACTGACGGGCTGTGAAGATACAAAGACCGAAGACTGCACCCGTGTTCGGATGGGATTCTCCTTGGCATGGAAGGCAAGCTTGGCGATCAAATAAGTAGATTCATTTCTTTGTAACCGACCTTGTGTAACCCTAGATCCTCTCGGTGTCTATATAAACTGGAGGACTTAGTCCGGAAGAAGACAATCATTACCATAGTCATATAGGCTAGGCTTTTAGGGTTTAGCCATCTCGATCTCGTGGTTGATCAACTCTTGTAATACTCATATTCATCAAGATCAATCAAGCAGGAAGTAGGGTATTACCTCCATAGAGAGGGCCCGAACCTGGCTAAACATCGTGTCCCCTGTCTCCTATTACCATCGACCTTAGACGCACAGTTCGGGACCCCCTACCCAAGATCTGCCGGTTTTGACACCGACAGTGGGCCCCCTGGTGCTCCACCGACCTCAACTCCAGCTATGTATATTCATGTTCGGGGAGAAAAAAATCAGAGAGAAGGATTCATCGCGTTTTACGATACGGAGGCACCACCAAGCCCTAATCTCTCTCGGGAGGGCCGATCTGGAGTCTGTTCGGGGCTCCGGAGAGGGGAATCTGTCGCCATCGTCATCATCAACCTTCCTCCATCACCAATTTCATGATTCTCACCGCCGTGCGTGAGTAATTCCATCATAGGATAGCTGGACGGTGATGGGTTGGATGAGATTTATCATGTAATCGAGTTAGTTTTGTTAGGGTTTGATCCCTAGTATCCATTATGTTCTGAGATTGATGTTGCTATGACTTTGCTATGCTTAATGCTTGTCACCAGGGCCCAAGTGCCATGATTTCAGATCTGAACCTATTATGTTTTCATCAATATATGTGAGTTCTTGATCCTATCTTGCAAGTCTATAGTCACCTATTATGTGTTATGATCCGTTAACCCCGAAGTGACAATAATCGGGATACTTACCGGTGATGACCGTAGCTTGAGGAGTTCATGTATTCACTAAGTGCTTTGTTCCAGTACTCTATTAAAAGGAGGCCTTAATATCCCTTAGTTTCCAATAGGACCCCGCTGCCATGGGAGGGTAGGACAAAACATGTCATGCAAGTTCTTTTCCATAACCACGTATGACTATATTCGAAATACATGCCTACATTACATTGATGAACTAGAGCTAGTTCTGTGTCACCCTATGTTATAACTGTTGCATGAGGAATCGCATCTGACATAATTATTCATCATTGATCCAATGCCTACTAGCTTTTCACATATTGATCTTTGCTTAGTTACTTTTCCGTTGCCACTGTTACAATCACTACAAAAACTACTACTGTTACTTTTGTTACCGTTACCGCTACTTCCATATTACTTTGCTTCTAAATACTTTGCTGCAAAGTCTTTCAGGTGCGGTTGAATTGACAACTCAACTATTAATACTTGAGAATATTCTTTGGCTCCCCTTGTGTCGAATCAATAAATTTGGGTTGGATACTCTACCCTCAAAAACTGTTGTGATCCCCTATACTTGTGGGTTATCAAGACTATTTTCTAGCGCCGTTGCCGGGGAGCATAGCTCTATTCTTTGAGTCACTTGGGATTTATATCTGCTAATCACTATGAATAACTTGAAAGATAAAAGAACCAAGATTTTTCCCTCAACTATGAGGGGAGGTAAGGAACTGCCATCTAGCTCTGCACTTGATTCACCTTATTTTTTGAGTAAACTTGCAACACCTGCTCCTACTATTCATTCTGATATGTCGCATGTTATTGATGATGCCACTTCTGCTTTGCATGATACTTATGATAAAACTACTTCTATGCTTGATAATATTGTGCCACTAGGTGAATTTCTTGATGAACAACTTGCTAGGGTTAGAGAGAATGAAATTATTGAAACTGATAATATTGATGAAAGTGATGATGAAGATTCTCCCCCTAGATATGAATTGCCTATTGTGCCTGAGGGTTATGTTATGGATGAAGAAACTGCTAGAGACTTTTTAGCTTGCAATGATAGATATGATCTTAAGAAACTGTTAGCTAAGCTGAAAGAAAAGTCCTTGAATGCTAGAATGAAACATGACCCTGCTTTTGCTACTTCACCTATCTGTATCTCTGATAAGGATTATGATTTCTCTGTCGATCCTGAGTTAATTACTTTGGTTGAGTCTGATCCTTTTTATGTCTATGAATCTGAAACTGTTGTGGCACATATTACTAAATTAAATGATATAGCCACCCTATTCACTAATGATGAGAAAACTCGCTATTACTTTATCCTTAAGTTATTTCCATTCTCATTAAAGGGTGATGCTAAAATATGGTTTAGTTCTCTTGATCCTGGTTGTGTGCGTAGTCCCCAGGATATGATTTATTACTTTTCTGCTAAATATTTCCCCGCTCATAAGAAACAAGCTGCCTTAAGGGAAATATATAATTTTGTGCAAATTGAAGAAGAGAGACTCCCACAAGCTTGGGGGAGGCTTCTCTGATTACTTAATGCTTTGCCTGATCATCCTCTCAAGAAAAATGAAATACTTGATATCTTTTATAATGGACTAACTGATGCTTCCAGAGACCACCTGGATAGTTGTGCCGGTTGTGTTTTTAGGGAAAGAATAGTTGATCAAGCTGAAATGCTATTGAATAATATGTTGACTAATGAAAATGATTGGACACTTCCTGAACCAACTCTTAAGCCAACTCCGAAGAAAAGGGGTATTCTATTTCTCAGTCCGGAAGATATGCAAGAGGCAAAGAAATCTATGAATGAAAAAGGTATTAAAGCTGAAGATGTTAAGAATTTACCACCTATTGAAGAAATACATGGTCTTGATAACCCGACACAGGTAGTAAAGGTAAATTCTCTTTATAGATTTGATGAAGGTGACATTCCTCGTCATAAGTCTGCTAGCCAATGCTTAGATGAGTTTGATAATTTTATTGTTAAACAAGAAAACTTCAATGCTTATGTTGGTAGACAATTGAAACGTAATGCTTATATGATTGAACACTTGAGTGATTATATGTCTAGAGTTAAAGGTGAACTTAAACTTATTAGTAAACATACTTCTATGGTTACCACTCAAGTAGAACAAGTACTTAAAGCTCAGAATGATTTGCTCAATGAATTAAATAATAAGGAAAATGATAATCTTGTTAGAGTTGTGACTAGAGGGGGTAAAATTACTCAGGAACCTTTGTATCCTGAATGCCACCCTAAGAGAATTGAGCAAGATTCTCAAAGAACTAATGTTGATGCACCTAGTTCTTCTAAGAAGAAGAAAAAGAAAAATGATAGAACTTTGCATGCTTCTAGTAAACCTGTGGTTGACACACCTGAGAATCCCAATGATATTTCTATTTCTGATGTTGAAACACAATCAGGTAATGAACATGAACCTGGTGATAATGTTAATGATGATGTTCATGTTGATTCTCATCCTAGCAATGACAATGATGTAGAGATTGAACCTGCTGTTGATCTTGATAACCCACAATCAAAGAATCAACGTTATGATAAGAGAGACTTTGTTGCTAGGAAGCACGGTAAATAAAGAGAACCATGGGTTCAGAAACCCATGCCTTTTCCTCCTAAACCATCCAATAAAAAGGATGATGAGGATTTTGAGTGCTTTGCTGAAATGATTAGACCTATCTTTTTGCGTATGTGTTTGACTGATATGCTTAAAATGAATCCTTATGCCAAGTATATGAAAGATATTGTTACAAATAAAAGAAAGATACCGGAAGCTAAAATTTCCACCATGCTTGCTAATTATACTTTTAAAGGTGGAATACCTAAGAAACTAGGAGATCCAGGAGTACCAACTATACCATGCTCCGTTGAAAGAAACTATGTTAAAATTGCTCTATGTGATCTTGGAGCTGGCGTTAGTGTTATGCCTCTTTATTTATATCGTAGACTTGAATTGAATAAGTTGACACCTACTAAAATATCTTTGCAAATGGCCGATAAATAAACTATTATACCTGTTGGTATTTGTGAGGATGTGCCTGTTGTGGTTGCAAACGTTACTATTTTAACGCACTTTTTTATTCTTGATATTCCCGAGGACGATAGTATGTCTATTATTCTTGGAAGACCCTTTCTGAATACTGCAGGGGTTGTTATTGATTGCAACAAAGGCAATGTCACTTTTCATGTTAATGGTAATGAGCATACGGTACACTTTCCGAGCAAACAACCTCAAGTCCACAGTATCGATTCTATTGGAAAAATTTCGTCGATTATTATTGGAGGTTTTGAATTTCCTCTTCCTACTGTCAAGAAGAAATATGATATTTTTATTGCTAGGAATGTGCATATCCCCGTTGAGGTAACCTAGTGTTATTCAAAAATTCTTCGGTTTCATGTTATTCGAAATGAGTTTGTTAACAAGACTTGATCAACCTTGTTAGTGGATTCCTTTTGATGAGCATGAGATGGATGAAGTTAGAAAGCACAACTCTCTGTACCCTCTTTTTACTTTCTGTTATTTAGATTAAATAAAGCAAAAATAGTATTTCCTGTCTGTTTTCTGGATTATCCATGCAATAAAAAATACCAAAAAATAAAAGTTCTCCAAATGCCTCGAAAATGAAATATGATTTTTTGTAGAATATTTAAGAATTGTTGGCACTGAGAACACCCCAAAGGGGGCAACCACCTGGGCACGAGGGTGCAGGGCACGCCCTACCCCCTGGGCATGCCCCCTGCATCATGGGCCCCTCATGGCCCCCCTCCACTTATTCCTGCACCCACACACTTCGTCTTCCTCCAGAAAAAATCACCCACTAGCTCAAACCTGAGTTCTAGCTCATCTCGCTGCCATTTTAGATCTCCTTGCTCAAAGCTCCATTCACAAAACTGCTTTGGGGGATTGTTCTTCGGTATGTGACTCCTCCAATGGTCCAATTAGTTTTTGTTCTAGTGCTTTATTTATTGCAAATTTTTGCTACTTAGGTGACACTGTTCTTAAGCTTGCATGTCAAATTTATATGGTCCCAAGTAGTTTTAATGCATGATATGGCTTCTAGGCACTTGTAGGAGTAGTTTCTATCAATCTTGTTGAGTTTGATGCAATTTTATTTTGAGTCACTAAAAATATTTAGAAATTTTCAGAAAATGATGAAGAGATTTTTGAGGGGCTCTTCGAGCTGAAGCTCAAAGGATAAGCAAAGTGAAGAAAATAAGAAGCCCAAATATAATCTCCCTCGCACTGCGGAAGTTCAGCCATGTGAATGGCCTTGTGATGAGTTCTTGAGAGAAGCCGAGATTTATGAAGATTTTTATTTTTTGGCTGAGAATGCAGGCCTCTCCGACTTCCTCCACGACTAGCTTGAACAGTATCTCCTACTCACTAATATTTGTGTGCAAAATTTTCATTTCCATGAGGTCGCCACCTTCTGTGGATTTTTATTTGTATGATGAGTATAAGGAGATGTCACTTTATGACTTTTGTGGGGTTTGGAAGTTGCGCTTTGAGGGCAGCGTCGAGGAACCACATCCTAGGGATGTGGCAGGATTTATTGATATGATTGTTGTAGGGGAAACGAGAAAACTATCAGAAGCAAGAACTACTAGCATACATTTTCCTGTTTTATGTTACTATGCAATAGATGTTTAATTGGACGCGGGAACAGTGGGGTCCTCAGTGCTCCTGACCTCGCCATTTTGCGCCATGCTTTATTCCGTGACAAAACTTTCAGTTTAGGTGCTATGGTTGCTAAATGGTTGAGTCTGAACTGTACAAAGGGCCCCATCTTTGGAGGTATCTTTGCTTCGCGTCTTGCTAAATATTTTGAGATACCTATTAGACACTTTGAGAAAGAGGAAAAGTTTATGCCCCCTATTTTCTTAGATTATAAAAGTATGGTAGCACATGATTTTATTCGCGAGGATAAGGAGAAGAGACTCATTTATAACCTGGTATTCAGTTAAAAGACTTGTCAGATTATTACCCTGCCTACACCTTCTTTGTTTAACATTTATTCAGGCACATACATCATCCTGCCCGATGACATTTATGCATATTGGGAGCGAACACGATCCCAGAGCCTGAGCCTGAGCCATCTCCGGACCCTTATCGGCAGTCTATTTATCAGTGGGATCCGGAGGAGATCGCCAACTAGTGGCACCCCGAGGATCCTCCTCAGTTCACTGGAGGGGACCACTTTGATCCATGGGCATAGACCAACTTAGGCCAAAAGCCTAAGCTTGGGGGAGTACGTATTTCTCACCGACATTACATTCATGTTCACACACTCATGCCAGTTGTCAGTGCTCATACTTTTTCATTCTACTATCCATGCTAGTTTAATTTCTTTTTAAGCTTTCTTCTTGTGTGTTTGAAAAACCTTAAGAAAAAACAACAAAAAATTAGTTGTGGCTTTTAGCTAGTTTACTTTCCATGCATGCAGTAGTAGTAGTTAAAAGAAAACCCAAAAAGATTTCTCGTTCTTCTTTTGCTTGTTGGGAGCTTTCCCGTGTAAATAGTTTTATTTATTTTCTTGTTCTTTGGGGGTCGAGAGGAGAAGACCATGATGAAAATGTTGAGTGGCTCTCACATGCATTATTGTTGATCTAATAAAGAGCCCATATTACCTTGTCCTCTCCCTTATATTGAATGCTTGCAGATTCCAGCTTAGTCCAATGCACGTGCACTATTATTATTATCCACAATGTTCGGTCGTGCAAGTGAAAGGCAATAATGACGATATATGATGAACTGATTGAGATGAGAAAAGCTGGTGTGAACTCGACCTCTCTTGTTTTTGTAAATATGACTAGTTCATCGTTCCTGATTTAGCCTATTATGAATGAAACATGTTTGCAATGACAATTAGATATTATAGTTGCTCATGCCATGCTTAATTATCTATGAGTTTATAATGGTTGACCTTGTGTGCCAAGATGCTATTAAAATGGTTGTGATGTGGTATCATAGGGTGGTATCCTCCTTTGAATGATTCGAGTGGCTTGACTTGGCACATGTTCACGCATGTAGTTGAAACAAATCAACATAGCCTCCACGATATTTATGTTCATGGTGAATTATATCCCACTCATGCTTGCATTCAGTGTTGATTAATTTTAATGCATGTTCATGACAGTTGTCGCTCTCTAACTGGTCGCTCCCCAGTCTTTTTCTAGCCTTCACTTGTACTAAGCGGGAATACTGCTTATGCATCCACTTCCATAAACCCCAAAAGTAATTCCTTATGAGTCCACCATACCTTCCTATGTGCGGTATCTACCTGCCATTCCAAGTAAATTTGTATGTGCTAAACTCTAAACCTTCAAATGAAATTCTATTTTGTATGCTCGAATAGCTCATGTATCAACTAGGGCTATCTGTATCTTCCATGCTAGGCGGGTTATTCTCAAGAGGAGTGGACTCCGCTCCTCACTCATGAGAAAATGGCTGGTCACCGGGATGACCAGTCCCATGCTCAAATCAAATCAAAATAATTGCAAACAAAACTCCCTGAGGATTGTTGTTAGTTGGAGGCACCCGTTGTTTCGGGCAAGCCATGGATTGATGCTTGTTGGTGGTGGGGAAGTATAAACTTTACCATTCTACTTGGGAACCGCCTATAATGTGTGTAGCATGGAAGATATCGAGATCTCTCGGTTGTTATGTTTACAATGAAAGTATACCACTCAAAATATTATTCATCTCTATTTCAAAAATCGAGCTCTGGCACCTCTACAAATCCTTGCTTCCCTCTACGAAGGGCCGGTCTATTTACATTTATGTTGAGTCATCATCTTCTTATTAAAAAACACCAGTTGGAGAGCACCGCTGTCATTTGCATGCATTACTATTAGTTTACATTGAGTCTGACTGTGACTGGATCTCTTTTACCATGAATTATAATTTCCAGTCAGTCATTGATCTCCAGAGGTGCTCTGCATTTATGTTTTGTGGTCTCAGAAAGGGCGAGCGAGATACCATCTTGTTATATCATATTATGATTGTTTTGAGAGAAAGTGTTGTCATCCGAGATTTATTAATATTGCTCGCTAGTTGATTATGCCATTGATATGAGTAAACATGAGACCTAAATGTCATTGCGAATATGGTTAGTTCATAATCTTTGCTGAAAACTTGAATACTAGCTTTACATATTTACAACAATAAGAGCAAACAGAGTTTGTAAAAGTTTTTCTTTATCACTTTCAGTTTGTCAACTAAACTGCTTGAGGAAAAGCAAAGGTTTAAGCTTGGGGGAGTTGATACGTCTCCAACCTATCTACTTTTCCAAACACTTTTTCCCTTATTTTGGACTCTAACTTGCATGATTTGAATGGAACTAACCCGGATTGACACTGTTTTCAGCAGAATTGCCATGGTGTTATTTTTGTGCAGAAATAAAAGTTCTTGGAATGACCTGAAAATCAATGGAGAATATTTTTGGAATATATAAAAAATACTGGTGAAAGAATCAAGGCCAGGGGGCCCACACCATGTCCACGAGGGTGGGGGCGCGCCTACCCCCTGGGCACACCCCCTGCCTCGTGGGCCCCCTGGTGCTCCACCAACCTCAACTCCAACTCTATATATTCATGTTCGGGGAGAAAAAAACCAGAGAGAAGAATTCATCACGTTTTACGATACGGAGCCGCCAACAAGCCCTAATCTCTCTCGGGAGGGCTAATCTGGAGTCCGTTCGGGGCTCCGAAGAGGGGAATCCGTCGCCATCGTCATCATCAACCCTCCGCCATCACCAATTTCATGATTCTCACCACCGTGAGTGGGTAATTCCATCGTAGGCTAGCTGGACGGTGATGGGTTGGATGAGATTTATCATGTAATCGAGTTAGGTTTGTTAGGGTTTGATCCCTAGTATCCATTATGTTCTGAGATTGATGTTGCTATTACTTTGCTGTGCTTAATGCTTGTCACCAGGGCCCGAGTGCCATGATTTCAGATCTGAACCTATTATGTTTTCATCAATATATGTGAGTTCTTGATCCTATCTTGCAAGTCTACAGTCACCTATTATGTGTTATGATCTGTTAACCCTGAAGTGACAATAATCAGGATACTTACCGGTGATGGTCGTAGTTTGAGGAGTTCATGTATTCACTAAGTGTTAATGCTTTGGTCCGGTACTCTATTAAAAGGAGGCCTTAATATCCCTTAGTTTCCAATAGGACCCCGCTTCCACGGGAGGGTAGGACATGCAAGTTCTTTTGCATAAGCACGTATGACTATATTCGGAATACATGCCTACATTACATTGATGAACTGGAGCTAGTTTCGTGTCACCCTATATTATAACTGTTGCATGAGGAATCGCGTCCGACATAATTATCCATCACTGATCCAATGCCTACGAGCTTTTCACATATTGATCTTTGCTTAGTTACTTTTCCATTGCCATTGTTACAATCACCACAAAAACTACTATTGTTACTTTTGTTACCGTTACCGCTACTTCCATATTACTTTGCTACTAAATAATTTGTGGTAGATATTAAGTCTTTCAGGTGCGGTTGAATTGACAACTCAACTGTTAATACTTGAGAATATCCTTTGGCTCCCCTTGTGTCGAATCAATAAATTTGGGTTGAATACTCTACCCTTGAAAACTGTTGCGATCCCCTATACTTGTGGGTTATCAGGCAGCCCAAACGGTCGTTGTTGCTTCTCAGGTGGCGGCAACAAATCTGCCTCGGGGATAGCAACTGGCGAGAGCGGCATAGCAGCTATCCGTTCCACATCGGCGGCCTTAGCCCTGATGGAGGCCGCCCACGCCCAGCTCCTGGCGGTCACCGCACAAATCGAACGAAGCTTCTCCGATAACGGTCGGCAACCCACGGCCGAAGAGCTGGCAATCGCTGAGAGCGTTCGAGCAGTCATCCGTTCCTCCATGCATACCTTGCGACAACGGAGCTCGTCCAAGCCTAGATAGCGTCTGCCCATGCCCAGCTCGTGGTGGCCTTTTCCAAAGAGATGGCGGACGCGGATGGCGAGATGCTTGTCGAGTATGGTGCGATGGAAGCCATGGAGCCCCTTCCCAGGAGACCGTCGGGCGCGAGCTGGACATGGAGGCGGTGGCGGAGATCGACGAGCACCAGTCGTAGTAGTACTCTTTATTTTGTTTAATTAAGAGCATCGGTCTTTAATTTGTTAGAGTAATGTTTAGGTCAGCTAGCTCTGTTTAATTGCTGAACTTGCCCGATTAAGAAGTGTGGGTGTGTTGTAGTCTCCTTTGTGTACCCAAATTATGCAATGATGTGGATGACCACTGTAACCACGGAAATTCGAACCAAAACTTTTGACGTTCAAACTCATCACACAAGGGTGAAGCTATCTGAATCGTTTGTGATGTCCACAAATCGTACATAGTTCTGAATAAGGGACCGTGTCTGATGACACTTTGCGCGCCAGTTTTTTGGCTGAAGTGATTCCAAATTTTCGGCTTCCGTGAAAATATCAACCTCCCCGCCCCCTCCCCCTTACCGAATGCCACATTTCCCCTCTTTCCGCCTTCCTTTCAAAGTTGAAACCTTCACTCCTTGCTTGCAGCGCCGCCTCCTTGTTGGCGACCCTCCTTCACGCTGCTCGGCCTCATCTATCCAGGCAGGTAATCCACACCCGACCCCCATCCTCCTCCTCCTTCCGTATCCCACATGCCCAGACCGCCGGCGCGAGCGCGACACCTTCCACCCAAATCACCGACCCCTCCACCAAATAAGCGCCACCCTAAGCCATGGTGCACGCAGTATAGCCAGGATCTCAAGGAGCATTTGGCAGCGGAGAAGCAAATCGCGACCGCACGCGCGGATGAGGTCATGACGGCTGCCATTCGTGCCGACCCTTGGATCTTGGAGGAGCACCTTGCCATTTTCTAGCTACGCCGGTTAAGCATGCTTGGTTTACCCGTTGCGTGCGTTGCTCCTACCTTTCCTTCACAAATTCTAGTGAATTGTGCTATCTAATTTTACCATGCAATCTGTTGCTCTAGTGTATATGTTCTATATGTCGTGCAGTGTGGTGCTCATTTATTAACTATTTTGTTAATTAGTTGTTGTCTTCAGTTAACTATTTGGTTCAATTCTGCAAATGTGATGTTCAATTCTTTAGGCTGCAATTTTGTATTGTCTTCCATGTGAGAAATAAATTGAATTTATCTTTACAAAATACATGAGAAACGAATACAGTTGATATACTTCCAAGTTGTCAAGCATGCTTGGTTTGGTTATACATTGTGCAATGTGGTGCTCAGTTAACGTTTGGTTCATTTGTGTTGTGGTGTTTAGTTAACTGTTTGGTTCAATTCCGCAATGCGATGTTCAATAGTTGTGGGTGCATTCTGTTATTGTATACCATGTGAGGAATAAATTGAATTTGGCTGTAGTAAATACATGAGAAACAAATACAATTGCTACAATTGGCTGTAGTTAACTATTTGGTTAACTGTCTGATCTTCTATTAGGAGTATGTTATATTGTGCAATGTGGTTCTCAGTTAATGTTTGGTTCATTTGTTGTGGTGTTTAGTTAACTGCTTGGTTTAATTCTGCAATGTGATGTCCAATTGTCATGGGTAGAATTTTGTATTGTTGTGCATGTGAGGAATAAATCGAATTTGGCTGCACTTAATACATGAGAAACATATACAAATGCTATATCTCCTAGTTCTTAATCATTCTTGGTTTGGGTAAATGGGTTTTCTGTGTGGCTTGAATTAATCTGATAAATCTGCAATGTGCTTATTTTTCATCAACATATTTTACTGATAGCATGCGGACCCTTACTTAACCTAATGACTAACTACCTTATATGTGTTGCAGGGAAACAATGGGAAGCACTGAGGTTTACAATCGAGGTTAACATGTGCATGGTCCGTTCTCTAATAGCACATTATTGTGCAATTGCAGGAATCATTCTAATATTTTGGTCTTTAACAATTTGGTCTTGCACATGTAGGTCCCGCTGTCAGAGGTTTTGACCCATTGTTCGACCCTTTTTGCATATGGGGAAATGAGTTGTCCATGAATATCAATCAAATCAAGAAACTCGGAAAGATTGTTAGGATAAAGAAATTAGCGACAAAAAACAACAAGATCTTTGTCTGCACAATGAAGAAGACATCAGTTCACTATAAGATGGTACTAACTATTATACCTTGCCTTTTTTTATTCCTTTGCCCCATTTCCAATATAGAGAAGATATTTATGCACACATCCTTGTTTTCAGGCCTTTCCAAAGCAGTTCACTGATGATTACCTCTCAAAACACCTCTATGGTCAAGAGGCGAGGAAGGTTTTCATACAACACCCATGGTTCAATATTGAAGTGTTCCTGAAGAGGACAAAGGACGGATGGTCAATCATCCATAGGAACTGGCCTAAAGTTGCAAAGACCTTCAAAATGAATGAAGGCTCAATATTCGCGTTCCGCTTCAGCAGTTTTCCAGATGAGATGCATCTGTCTATATACCATCTATGATGCTAATTTCGAAAGGTTCTACATGTTGCATGTGGAACTTGCTGCTGGTGCAGTTGTGTAATGGGGTAGCTGAGTGCTGAAGCTATATCATGTTGTACTCTGATGTATTTCAATTATGAAACTCTACTTCCTTAATATGGAAATGAAATATATTGTGTGCTTAATATGAAATGTCAATTAGATTAATAAATGGATTATGAATAATCGGATAAATAGCCTGGTAATGGCGAATTAGCCTGCTAATTGGGTTTTTCTATTCCAAACAGTTGTTGAAAAAATACCGTGGGTGATGACCTCAGGCAACGCACACGGTTTCTAGGAATAAACCGTGTTGGATCAATGAACAATCACACACGACTTTCTCTTGAAAATTGTTTGCGTTAGGCCACCTTGCGCAAACGTTTACCACATAAAATCTGTGTGTGATGGACAGCCTTTGCCACACAGTTTCTTCTACGGACCGTGTGTGATACATTCAATAACGCAAATGATTTAACGGGAAAAATTGTGTGTGATGTACTTGTGAACGGAAATGTTTTCCTTGGAGCGACTATGTGGTATGTACATACGAACGAAACGTTTAGCGGGGACTGACTTTGTGGGATGTACTTGCGACCAGAAACAATTTCGTCGTATAGTTGTATTTTTAGATCTATTGTACGTATTTCCGTATTTGAGCGCTTGTTAGTTGCACATGACCTCATTTTTCCAAGCATGTGTGTCAGGAGGGCATATCCCCGACGGTTTCTGGGTCGTGTGGGAAGGACCCCCCCTATCACCCACACTCACTTGGTGATGGTTCCAAATGCCGTCGTGGAAAGGGGTTAAAAACCGTTTGTTTAGGACCGACGTGCACCAGTGATAACTCCAACGAAGAGATTGACGGATTTAAAATACCTCATTCTTGACAACTTGTGAGTCATGAAACATGAAGGAAATTGTCAAGAGTGACATAACCCCACCTCAAAGATAAGGTAGAAAGAATTGCACTTCGAAATGCAAGATGAAGAATACTTGAACTCCTCCAAGAAAATCTTGAATAACACTTCGAGAATGAATTAAATCCTTAACGAACACCATGTGTAGCCTCCATGAAGATATCCGATAAAAAAGGATGATAGAAAGGAAGAGAAGTTCAAATCACAAGGTGAAGCCTTGCTATAATTTAGATGGAGCTTCACGACGATATAACCGAGAAAACTTGGAACTCCGAAGAAAGAAAGATGAAACAATTGAAATCGAGAATTTTGATGAACCTCCGGAAAAGGAATTGAATTCACTCGATGAAACAAGAATAAGAATTACATTATGCTTATCCTTCACCAATTAAATTGACGGCCAATGGATTTGGCATACTACTCATTCTCATTGAAAGGGGTCAAGGAGAGATATAGCGCAAACTCAATGGACCACCGGTAGGATTTTGGAAAGAAACGAATGAATTAGTATGATAACAAGGAAAAGGAATCTTGAACGAACCACCGTAAGAATTGACAATGAACGTAGTAAAGGCACAATTCACCGGGAAGAATTAGAAAACGAATAAAGATACTTAACAGAATTTAGATACATGAGAACGAATAGATATGAGCTGACTAGAGAATACTTGAACGATGCACTGGAACAATTGGGGAATGAGAGCTAGAAGCTGAGAATGAGTAGTATTCAGAAATATTGGCCTTTGGATGATCGAGAAAGGAAAGCAACTCCAGAAATGCGTCGGATGGGTGAAAAGAATTATCATAATCGAAAACAATTATGAGGATGGCCTGAAGCTAGAACCATGAATCTTCAAGAGAACGAATATGATTTGGAGGAAAAACTCTTGTTCAGACTTGAACACTAAGAATGACGTGAGAAACACCACCAAAAATGTCGAGAGACTCCGAAATAATGTATAAAGAAAGGTTGAGCGAAGGATGAAAAGAAATTGAAAGCGGTCCTCGAGAAGGCATCTGACTGATGAAAATTCATTCTTACGTCACACCTTGAAAAGAATATGAGATTAACTCTGGAAAAAATTAGAAGAGTTGGGTAAGATCCTGGGAAAAGACCTGTGGGTTAGGTCCCACTCAAAGAAAACACCGTTGGAAATGATTGCTTAGGAAGAGATAATGCACTGGCAAGATTTAAATGGCTTGAATAAGGTAAGAACCTCGAAATAGCTTGAAAGGATTAAGAATGGAAATGCGAATCTTCTGAGATGTCTTCAGCACTTCAGATACGAATAGACAGAGGTGAATGATTAAGAGGTGCACCGGCATGGGGGAGCATTTGAAATGAGGAAAAGGATATGATCAATAAAGCTTGAATTGAATCCACCAGAAAAGAAAATGGTAACAAAGAATGATGAACTTGAAACTCCTGACCATCTTCATGAGAAATCACTTGCTAAGAACATTGAAGGAAAGGATGAAGAAACTTCACATCAATAAAATGGATACTCGATTAAGAAATCCGAGTCCTTGAAAAAAAAGGGGGGGGGGGGGGGAAAAACAAAGGCAGCTTGGGACGGATGAAACAAACACCGTTGCGAAGAACTGAGAATTGATCTAGAAAACATTGAAAGGATAGGATTAACTTGAAGAGAAGCAGATCGTTGGAAAAGAATTGTCAAGACAATCTCGATGGTCAAGAAGGATTGGTATTCACATAGAAGTATGAGAACACCACTTATTGATGAGGACATCAATACCATTGTTACACCCACAGCCCCTGCTGCTATACATACTGGACCAATTACTAAAGCTTGCGCACGCCAATTGAATTATCAGGTACTTTCGTTTCTTGGTAACGATTCTAATGTTCATGAGAATATGATGCTGCCTAAACTGGATACATTTGTTTTGCTTACAAATGAAGGGCCTAGCTTGGACAAGAAAGATGAACCTTGGAGCAAGTTCAAGCATGGAGATGATGGCATGCGCAAGGGGAACAAGAACGGAGTTACAAGTGATGATTCCAGGACTCTGAAGCCACCATAATGAGTGCATGAAGCATGGGACAAAATATACAAGATGCCACTTCATAAATTTCGTCCAGAGGTTATTCTAGGTGCTGCGTCACCTTATTATTGGGCCAGGCCCATGTATTTTCGAAGTACTTAAGTATAGGATGTTTTTAGAGTCCGTATGTGTGGGGAAACAAGAGTTAGGGTTGGTTTCGGACCCCACCACCAAGGGCCACGAAATTCCCCCTCTCTCCTCCATATATATAGCCCTTAGGGAATCGTTTAGACTTTGGGTTTTGTTTAGATTAAAAGTTTGCCATAGCTGCAACTTCGCATACTTCGTTTGTGTCCAACGACCAGACCAAGACGTCACAGAACCCCACCTTGATCAATAAAGCTTTCATCTTATATTCGCAATATCCAGATTGCAATCTCAGTTTCTTGCTTGTTCTTCGTTTGCACGCAGGAAACAGACCCTCGTGGTCAGGTTGATCGTGCTCCGGCGTGGTCAATAACCCCTCGGAAGTTGGTTTAGAGATTGCTAAGGCGCGACGTCTCACACGTTCATAGTCGGATCATCAAGGTCGACTCCCATAGAAACGATAGCCACCATCTCATCGAAACATCGGGACACCTTTGCCTCTATCAAGTGGTATCAGATTTCTAGGTTGCTCGGTGAGATTTTACAGTTTTTCGTAGTTTAGATCGAGTCTTTTCTTCGTACCTATAGTCCACGAAAAAGCCAAAAAAATTTAGGGTTAGTTCATCCTATCCGAACCAATCTGAGCCTTTGCATAATCTTTTCTGTATTTGCTTTGTTGAATTTGCGGTTGCATCGTCGTGTCAAGTTGCTGGTCTTAGCGTCTAGTCCTTTAGAGTTTCGAGTTCTGTTCACAGGTTGTCACGTCGCCGCTGCCATATATCACCACCGCATCATCATCATCGTTGCTGCCATATACCACCACCACACCAACTTCATCGTCGCTGCCATATTCACCACCACATATTCACCACCAATCCGAGTCCATATACGCCACCACATATCCACCGCCATCACGCCAATCCGAGTCCACCTGCAACATATATCCGCCACCAGTCCGATTTCCACCAGATTCATCGCCGCCGCCAGTCCGAGATTCCACCAGATTCATCTCCGCCACCAGTCCGAGTCCAGTATTTGTTGCCTTGCTTTCGAGTTCCAGATCACGCCATACTCCGAGTCGTGACAGAGTAGGACTCCAGAGATTCCGTGCTACCCGCAGAAGAAAAATAGTTCCAAACTCAAAAAAAAAACTAAGTCTGGAAAATTCTGGCTAGGCCGTTTTTAGACCATTTGTAGACTTTTTCGAAAAAAAATTGTTGCGGAGCAAAAAAAAGAGGAAAAAAAGTGCAAAAAAAAGTGAGAGAAAAAAGAAAAAAATTCAGAGCGTGCTCCTCCCTTGTTTACGTGCAGCGCCGCGATTTTGTTAGTGTTCTAGGCTCGCGTCTCTAGTACAGTCTAGCCTAGGACAAGCACAATACCGTCGTTGAGCGTTTATTCAACTTTGCATCTCTGAATTGATTATTGCTGACCCTTTTTGCTACCATATTATAAGCCTTCCCAGCTCCACATACATCTACGTCGTGCGTTTGACTCTCCCTGGTAATCGCTCTATCCAAGCTTTGAGAATTTTGACTACGACGGTTGCAGATCACCGCCTGCTACTGGGTAAGAACTGGTAAGAATTTGAGATTTTCTTGACGGATTTGTGACAATCCACCACCGCCATTTTCTAGTAGTCTGTAGGATCATATTCTTGTGTGTTTCTATTGCTGCTAACCATGGCAGGATCACAACCCGACGCGATTGACTGGGAGAACATGACAAACAAAGAGTTACATGATAAGTTTCAGCAAATGATGAGTGGACAGGTGGAAGATGTGCTAAACAGATTTGAGGAGGCCATGGAGAAGATAGATGGCATTGAGAAGGCGTTAGAAACAAAGCTCGATAACAACTTTAATGAATTGCTCACACGTCTTCCACCGCCCGCTGCACCTGTCGCACCTCTACAACAACAACATCGTCTTCCAAATCAAGTGGAACGAGCACAACGTGTTCCCATTGAGCCTGGTCAAACTTCTGGTGCTGCTGTACCTACTGTTGGTGCTTCTGTCGCTCCTGCTGCTACTGCAGAGGTGGAGGACCATTATGAGGATGAGGTTGATCAAAATCAGAACTACGTGCAACCACCAGCACCACCACCACCAGGTCGTCCTCATGCATATCATCGCAACGGTAGGGCTGCACCACCACCTGAGGTACATGGCCATCTTCCTAAACTAAAATTGAATATTCCACCATTTGAGGGTAGATATGTTCCTGATATATATCTTACTTGGGAGTTAGAAACTGAACTACGATTTACATGTTTACAATATCCTGAGGAGAGACATGTTCATGCTGCTGTTTGTGCTTTCACTAGCTTTGCATGTGTTTGGTGGTCTGAACATTGTAGATTATATCCTATTCCAGCTACTTGGGCTGCTTTGAAAACTGCTATGCATACTCGTTGGGTTCCACCATATTATCAACGTGAATTACTTCAAAAATTGCAGCGCTTAAGACAAGGAAAAAATTCTATAGAAGAATATTATCAGGAATTACAAACTGGCATGATTAGATGTGGTATTGTTGAGGAGAATGGAGCTATGCTTGCACGTTTTATGGGTGGATTAAATAGAGGGATTCAGACCATTCTAGAGTGTAAGGAGTATACTAATATCACTCGTTTATTCCATCTTGCTTGTAAAGCTGAACGTGAAGTGCAGGATCGACAGGCATTGGCGCGAACTAACTTTTCTGCAGGTCGATCTTCATCATGGACACCATGTGCATCCTCTACTTTCACTCCACCAGCACCTCCATCAGGTGCCACCTCCAGCCGTGATACAAGAAAGCAGGCACAACCACCACTATCTACCAAGAGCACACCTGCCGGACCTGCGCAGAGCTCTTCTTCTTCCATGGCATCAACAGGGCACACAAGTGATATTATTTGTCGTTGTTGTAAGGGAAGAGGACATTTTTCGAGAGAATGCCAATCTCAGCATGTGATGATTGCTATTGAGGATGGTGGGTATGAGTCCGCTAGTGACTATGATGAGGAGACTTTGGCTCTTATTACACATGAAGAGCACGGTGGAGAGGATTCTGATCATGAGACACAATACATGGCTGCTGAAGATGCTGACAGGTATGAATGTTTAGTTGCTCAACGTGTTTTGAGTGTGCAGGTTACACAAGCTGAGCAAAATCAGAGGCATAATTTGTTCCATACAAAGGGAGTTGTGAAGGAACGTTCTGTTCGCGTCATCATAGATGGAGGGAGCTGCAATAACTTGGCTAGCATGGAGATGGTGGAGAAGCTATCTCTCACCACAAGACCACATCCACATCCTTACTACATCCAATGGTTCAACAACAACAGCAAGGTTAAGGTAACACGTACTGTTCGTGTGCATTTTAGTATCTCTACATATGCTGATTATGTTGATTGTGATGTGGTACCTATGCAAGCATGTTCCTTATTACTTGGTAGACCATGGCAATTTAATAAAAATTCTGTACACCATGGTAGAAACAATCAGTATACTCTTGTTCATAAGGATAAAACTATTACTTTTCTTCCTATGACTCCTGATTCCATTTTGAAAGATGATATTCATAGAGCTAATAAAGCAAAACAGGAGAAAAATAAGAGTGAAAATCAGATTGTGGCGAAAGAATTTGAGCAACAAATGCAGCCTAATAATAAACCATCTAGTGTTGCTTCTGAAATTAAATTGAAAAGTGCATGTTTACTTGCCACCAAATCTGATATTGATGATCTAGATTTTAGCAAATCTGTTTGCTATGCTTTTGTGTGCAAAGAGGCATTATTTTCATTCGAGGACGTGCCTTCCTCTTTGCCTCCTGCTGTCATTAACATTTTGCAGGAGTTCCCTGACGTCTTTCCACAAGACGTGCCACCGGGATTACCACCTATTCGAGGGATTGAGCATCAAATTGACTTAATTCCCGGTGCATCGTTACCCAACCGTGCACCATATTGTACCAATCCAGAGGAGACGAAGGAGATTATGCGTCAAGTACAAGAACTGCTCGACAAAGGTTATATACGCGAATCCCTTAGTCCTTGTGTTGTTCCTATCATTTTAGTGCCAAAAAAGGATGGTACGTCGCGTATGTGCGTTGATTGTAGAGGCATTAATAATATTACTATTCGTTATCGTCATCCTATTCCTAGGCTAGATGATATGCTTGATGAATTGAGTGGCTCTACAATATTCTCCAAAGTTGATTTGTGTAGTGGATACCATCAAATTCGTATGAAATTGGGAGATGAATGGAAAACAACATTTAAAACTAAGTTTGGATTATATGAGTGGTTAGTCATGCCTTTTGGGTTAACTAATGCACCTAGTACTTTCATGAGGTTAATGAACGAAGTTTTACATGCTTTCATTGGACAATTTGTGGTAGTTTACTTTGATGACATATTGATTTATAGCAAATCTTTGGAGGAACCTTTGGAACATTTACGTGCTGTTTTTATTGCTCTACGTGATGCACGTTTGTTTGGTAACCTTGGAAAGTGCACCTTTTGCACCGACCGAGTATCTTTTCTTGGCTATCTTGTTACTCCACGGGGAATTGAAGTTGATAAAGCCAAGATTGAAGCTATTGAGAGTTGGCCGCAGCCCAAAACGGTCACACAAGTGAGGAGTTTCCTTGGCCTCGCTGGTTTCTATAGGCGTTTTGTGAGAGATTTCAGCACCATTGCTGCACCTCTCAATGAGCTTACAAAGAAGGATGTGCCTTTTGTTTGGGGTACCGCACAGGAAGAAGCCTTCACGGTATTGAAAGATAAGTTGACACATGCTCCTTTACTCCAACTTCCTGATTTTAATAAGACTTTTGAGCTTGAATGTGATGCTAGTGGAATTGGATTAGGAGGTGTGTTATTACAAGATGACAAACCTGTTGCATACTTTTCTAAAAAATTGAGTGGGCCTAGTCTGAACTATTCTACTTATGATAAAGAATTATATGCTCTTGTTCGAACCTTAGAAACTTGGCAACATTATTTATGGCCAAAGGAATTTGTTATACATTCTGATCATGAACCTTTGAAACACATTAAAAGTCAAGCAAAAATGAACCATAGACATGCTAAATGGGTTGAATTCATTGAGACTTTCCCTTATGTCATTAAACACAAGAAGGGTAAAGAAAATGTTATTGCTGATGCATTGTCTCGTCGTTATACTATGCTTTTACAACTTGACTTTAAAATATTTGGTTTGGAGACCATCAAAGATCAATATGTGCATGATGCTGAATTTAAAGATGTATTGCAGAATTGTAAGGAAGGGAGAACTTGGAACAAGTTTGTTCTTGACGATGGATTTGTGTTTCGTGCTAACAAGCTATGCATTCCAGCTAGCTCCGTTCGTCTTTTGTTGTTGCAGGAGGTGCATGGAGGAGGATTAATGGGACACTTTGGCGTCAAGAAGATGGAGGATATACTTGCTACACATTTCTTTTGGCCAAAGATGAGACGGGATGTTGAGAGTTTTGTTGCTCGCTACACTACATGTCAAAAAGCTAAGTCACGACTCAATCCTCATGGTTTATATATGCCTTTGCCTATACCTAGTGTTCCTTGGGAGGATATATCTATGGACTTTGTTTTAGGTTT
Source organism: Triticum urartu (assembly GCF_003073215.2). Taxonomy (NCBI): domain Eukaryota; kingdom Viridiplantae; phylum Streptophyta; class Magnoliopsida; order Poales; family Poaceae; genus Triticum; species Triticum urartu. Next base: position 341,413,599 of record NC_053027.1, on the reverse strand, counting down.
GCCTCGAACAAAGAAGGCGAGGGATAGCATATTTTTTGTAGTGGATAGGTTCTCAAAAATAGCACACTTTATACCATGTCATAAAAGCGATGATGCTGTTAATGTTGCTGATTTGTTCTTTCGTGAAATTATTCGCTTGCATGGTGTGCCAAACACTATTGTTTTAGATCGTGATACTAAATTTCTTAGCCACTTTTGGAGATGTTTATGGGCTAAGTTGGGGACTAAACTGCTTTTTAGTACTACTTGCCACCCCCAAACTGATGGACAAACTAAAGTAGTTAATAGAACATTGTCTACTATGCTTAGGGCTGTTTTGAAGAATAACAAGAAAATGTGGGAAGAATGCTTGCCTCATATTGAATTTTCTTATAATCGTTCATTGCATTCTACTACTAAGATGTGCCCTTTTGGAATTGTGTATGGTTTCCTACCTCGTGCACCTATTGATTTGTTGCCTCCTCCATCTTCAGAGAAGGTTAATTTTGATGCTAAAGAACGTGCTGAATTGATTTTAAAAATGCATGAGTTAACTAAGGAAAACATTGAGCGTATGAATGCTAAATATAAACTTGCTGGAGATAAGGGTAGAAAACATGTTGTGTTTGCACCTGGAGATCTTGTTTGGTTACATTTGCGTAAGGATATATTTCCTAATTTGCGCAAATCAAAGCTAATGCCACGTGCTGATGGTCCATTTAAGGTGTTAGAGAAAATAAATGATAATGCATATAAACTTGAGCTACCTGCAGATTTTGGGGTTAGTCCCACTTTTAACATTGCAGATTTGAAGCCTTATTTGGGTGAGGACGATGAACTTTCGTCGAGGACGACTTCATTTCAAGAAGGGGAGGATGATGAGGACATCAATACCATTGTTACACCCACAGCCCCTACTGCTATAAATACTGGACCAATTACTAAAGCTCGCGCATGCCAATTGAATTATCAGGTACTTTCGTTTCTTGGTAACGATTCTAATGTTCATGAGAATATGATGCTGCCTAAATTGGATACATTTGTTTTGCTTACAAATGAAGGGCCTAGCTTGGACAAGAAAGATGAACCTTGGAGCAAGTTCAAGCATGGAGATGATGGCATGCGCAAGGGGAACAAGAATGGAGTTACAAGTGATGATTCCAGGACTCTGAAGCCACCATAATGAGTGCATGAAGCATGGGACGAAATATACAAGATGACACTTCATAAATTTCGTCCAGAGGCTATTCTAGGTGCTGCGTCACCTTATTATTGGGACAGGCCCATGTATTTTCGAAGTACTTAAGTATAGGCTGTTTTTAGAGTCCGTATGTGTGGGGAAACAAGAGTTAGGGTTGGTTTCGGACCCCACCACCAAGGGCCACGAAATTCCCCCTCTCTCCTCCATATATACAGCTCTTAGGGCATCGTTTAGACTTTGGGTTTTGTTTAGATTAAAAGTTCGCCATAGCTGCAACTTCGCGTACTTCGTTTGTTTCCAACAACCAGACCAAGACGTCACAGAACCCCACCTTGATCAATAAAGCTTTCATCTTATATTCGCAATATCCTGATTGCAATCTCAGTTTCTTGCTTGTTCTTCGTTTGCTTGCAGGAAACAGACCCTCGTTTTCAGGTTGATCGTGCTCCAGCGTGGTCAATAACCCCTCGGAAGTTGGTTTAGCGATTGCTAAGGCACGACGTCTCGCACGTTCGTAGTCGGATCGTCAAGGTCGACTCCCACAGAAACGATAGCCACCATCTCATCGAAACATTGGGACACCTTTGCCTCTATCACTTAGGGAAGGTATGGAATCAACACTTGACATAGAAGCAACTCGAATACCACAACTCAAAACAAAACAAAGGATTTGGCTTGCAGAATAAGCCGAAACAAACATATGATAGAGATCTCGTCTGAAATTTTCGTGGTGGGGCCCACACAGGCTCGATCGTACAACACCATCATGTACAAGGTTGTGCACATGACATACGAGGTGTCCCCGAGTCAGCATAGCCAAGAACTCTTTAAGACACAACGAGGCCACTGTAAAACCAACTGTGGATAGGCGGACCACTAGACGTCGAACCCCAATCTCATATCATGCATTTATCGGAAAGGTATCCTAGGTAACTACTTGAATTCCCACCTAAGAACTCCTGAAACTTTCTGGTTATGCAATCTGGTGTTGGGAATACAGGGAGGCACAAATATCTCACACAACTAACAAACCCTACGCTCCAATTGTATCCATCCTTCAACACATAACCAAGAAACCTTCGGAAATTGTGTACCTCAGACCTTCGAAAACATCCGATATACTAGATGTGGCAATACATCTGATCGCTCTCCTCAGTACTAGGTGTCGTCAAACTACTCTCACCACAAAGAGTATAGAAGCATTTTCGATGTCGGCGACCTCTGGTATTCCGGAACTGAAACGATAAGCACTGTGGCATAAACACCTTGGAGCTCAACTCCCTGGGACACTACCACAACCCCTAAATGTCAGGAGGCACCAAGAACAATGTTTTTGTCACAAGAATATCGGAACGATCCCAAGATACCCGCGTGATCCTAAATTTTTTTTAGTGAAAATGAGGAGAGGAAAGTCAAAACATCTATGTCAAGAGGCCTCACCAGAGCGATGAAGGAGGCTGAGGAGTAAAATGAATCCTACTCTCCGATATATATAACCCTAAGACTCAAAACAGTTTTGTTCTAGATCAACAATGTTAGCAATTCGATCAAGCAGGGGGCTCCTAAGTCGGGGATGACTCTGATTACCAACCTGTAGCACCCAAGATGCGATTCTATCCCAATCACGTGATGAATTCATGATCGGGGCACAATCGCATTGCGAGCGAATAGCAAGGTGGATATCATTACAACATACCATGTACTGAATAGATGAGAATACAATATAAAGGCTTACACTGGCCACAAGCTACAACATGAATACAGCAGTTCATCAATACATAGCAATCATCATATAGAAGAGCAGGATCCAGCTATGGATGAACACAAACAAAAAAGAAGAATGACATCCACCCTGCTAACCCAGGCTCCCCGACCTGGAAACCTATCCCTTGATCGAAGAAGAAGAAGAACAAGAAGCAGAAGAAGAACTCCAAATCAAGCAAGCATCACACTTGCGTCATGATCATGGCTTTACCTGTATCCTGCAACTGTTGTTGTAGTAATATGTGAGCCACGAGGACTCGGTAATCCCATTACCATGGGTATCAAGACTAGCAAAGCTTAATGGGTATGGAAAAGGATAAGTGGTGAGGTTGCGGCAAGCAACTAAGCAATGTATGGTGGCTAACTTACGAGTACAAGAGTAAGATGAGAAACTACGCAAACGGTCGCAAACTAGTAACGATCAATAATGATCCTGAACTACTTACGTTCAAACATAACCAAACCGTGTTCTCCTCTCGAACTTCCCCGAAAAGAGACAGTCACGGTTATGCACGCGGTTGGTGTATTTTAGTTGATTTACTTCAAGTTCACTACAACCGGATATTAAAAAATTCCCATCTGCCACATAACCGTGAGCACGGCTCTTGAAAGTTTATACCCTGTAGGGGTGTCCCAACTTATCCCATCACAAGCTCTCACGATCAACGAAGGATATTCCTTCTCCCGAAACAACTCGATCAGACTCGGAATCCCGGTTCCAAGACATTTCGACTAAGGTAAAACAAGTCCAGCAAGATTGCCCGAATGTGCCGATAAATCCCAATAGGAGCTGCACATATCTCGTTCTCAGGGCACACCGGATGGGACAAGCTATGAGTAAAACCAACCCTCGAGTTTCCCGAGGTGGCCCCGTAGACTGCCCGGTTCGAACCAACACTAAGAGGACCACTGGCCTGGGGGCTTGATTAAGAAATCCTCGGGTTAATTACTCCCTAGGCAAATTTTAGTTGTTATTAGGCAAATGGTAAAACCAAGGTTGGGCCTTGCTGTAGGAGTTTTATTCAAAGCAAATTGTCAAGGGGGTCCCATAACCCCAACCACGTAAGGAGCACAAAATCAAGGAACATAACACCGGTATGACGGAAACTAGGGCGGCAAGAGTGGAACAAAACACTAGGCAAAAGGCTGAGCCTTCCACCCTTTACCAAGTATATAGATGCATTAATTAAATAAGAGATATTGTGATATCCCATGATATCAATGTCCCAACATGGAACAACCTGCAACTGCACCTGCAACTAGCAACTCTATAAGAGGGGTTGAGCAAAGCGGTAGCATAGCCAAACAACGGTTTGATGGGAAGGGTGAAAAGGTTAGAGGCTATCATGGCAATTTGGGAGGCTTGATAAACAAGGGGTAGGTAACGCGACATAGCGATAGCATCGAGACAACTAGCATAGCAATGATAGCAGTGAGATCCAAGGTGACAGTCATCTTGCCTGAAATCCCGCTAGGAAGAAGACCGAATCCATGAAGAAGATGAACCAACGTAGTCAAACAGGTCCTCACAATCGCAACGTAACCGAAACTATCAAGAAGAAGTACAACCCGAAAGAAGCAAACAACATGGTAAACCAACAAGCATAGACAAGGCATGATGCACAATCAAGTACGATGCATGTCCGGTTTAATGAGTCATGGCATGGCAAAGTGCAACAAACAACACTACAAGTTAAGTGGAGCTCAATATGCAACGAGTTGCATATTGAAGAAACACCACGTCAATTATTTAGTTCACTCTCGTTAAGTTACTCAACAATATTAAATGTTGGTTAACATGGCAAGAGGTGAGGCATAACAAAACTACCTATCTAGGCAAGTTTAAATGAGGCCGGAACAACAAACAACAATTCCAGAAAATCCCCATATGCAATATTCGAATTTGGTACTGTTCTGCCCTAAACCATATTTTAATGTTGTTAAACATGCAAAGTAAGTGAACCATGTTAATCTATGCATTTTTCTAGACAATTTACATATAAATTTTATTTAAAATGGAGCTACGGTTATTTAGTTATGAAATAAACCATTTTTAACATGTTAATTATGCAAATTAGTGCAAACAACCATTTAACCATTTTAACATGGATGAAATTTGCAAAATGTGAAACTAGATGAAATTCTAAGCATTTTACATATATCAAGTTTTTACATGTGATGCACGGTTGGTGAGTTATTAAATGCATGATGTTTGAGGGCTTTTCTGCAAAACTGTAAATCCTGGGATAATTAGCAAATCGTCCAAAACTGAGAAAAAACATCCATGGGATGAAACTTGAACTGGACCAACAGTGCATAGAGGAGAGGGGCTCTCATGAGGCTCGCCATGGGCTTCGGCCTAGTTGGTGCAATGAGTGGACAGGCTGGCGCGGTGAACGCGCTCGTCGTCTCCTCCAGGAGATTGAGCAAGGCAGGGAAAGCAGGGCGCGTCCCTCTGCCCAACAGAAAGCAAAGCAGCAATGGCCTAGAACTTGCGGTGGAGGCCTGCGGGCATAGATCCGTGAGGAAGGGCCGTGGTTGGAGGAGGAGGAGGATCCAGCCAGATCTGAGGCGGGAAAGGGCGTGGACGGCGTTGAACGCGGACTTGGCGCGACGGCAGCGAGCGAGCGAGGCCTGGCGAGGGGCAGAGCTTGACGGATTCGGCCACGGGACACCAGTTCCTGGCGGCCGCGTGGCGAACTGGAGCTCGGGAGGCGTTCATGGCGGCCATTGGCGACGGGAACCTGCGGGAGTTCTCTGTTTCAACGAGACAGAGAGAGAGAGAGAGAGAGAGAGGGTGAAACACGGGAGAGAGGGATGGGAAAGAAAGGGAAGGAGAGGTAGAGAGAGGGCGAGGGAGTCTGGCCTGGCGACTCGGGATCGAGACCATCTCGATCTGGAGGTCGGGGTGCCATGTGGATGTAGGAGCTCAGGGACAGGGCTCATGGCTGACGACGGGAGCGAGGAGTCTCACGTGTGCTCGGGGAAGCAGGAGGCATGGTGGAGCTCGAGGCCGAAGGGCTCAGGCGCGAGAGGAGCTCGGGTTGGTCGGGAGATGATCCCAAGGTGGGAGGAGGAGGCTGCAGGCTTCGGTTGTTGTGGAGGGGATCGATGGAGGTAGGTGGATGGATCGGGAGGGATCCCGAGGATGATTTGGAAGGTGGCGGCGGGGGAATGGAACAAGTCCCTAGAAGTTAGGGTTTGTCCAGATTTAGACTAGGGAGTGTTTATATAGGGAAAGTGCAAAGTTTAGGGTAGATTTGGACTCTCCGATCTTAATCAGGCGGTCGAGAATAAATAGGCTAGGGAAGACCAAATGACAAACCGAAGATGTTTTAGGGATGTTTGGAGATGATCCGGACCCATCGTTAACGACAGCCGAGTTCGGGTTCGGGAAAGTTTCCGGACACGCGCGAGGGGGTCAATGCACTGTGCAGAGAGGCTCAAACGGTCGGACAACAAAAGAACGGTTGGTCTGAGAAAGGTCTACGGAGGCGAGGAGAAGACATGGCAACTACGAATGGATGCAAGTTTTAAAAACAATGACGGCAACGAGTGCCGATGCAATGCGGATGATGACATCATGAAATGCAACAAACAACTAAAACACACACGACGAAACTTGTCGTGGAATTGTCACGGCAGATGTCCAAGCAAAAGGACTTAGTCGTAGGGCCATCGTAACTAGGAAGCTTAAAGGGGTTAATCGGGACAAGGGACACGAGAGGTTTATACTAGTTCGGCCCCTTACGATGAAGGTAAAAGCCTACGTCTAGTTGTGTTGGAATTGCTGGGGTTTCGATCACCAAGAGGCTAATCCTCCGGCTTGGTTATCGATCTCTTGTTTCTTGCCCTAAGCCGCCACCGGGTCGTCCCCTTATATACACAGGTTGACGCCTGGCGGCCTACGGAGTCCCGGCCGGCTCATAAAGCGTGTCCGGCTCGGTGACTTCTTTTATATGCCTTTCCTTACAAGTCTTTCCTTACATACGGCGGTTTACAATATTGGGCCTTAAGCCGCCTTTGGGCTTAGGCCTTCTATAAGCCTTAATAAACTATCGCCTTGAATGTTTACTGGGCTTCCTTTGTGACCCACCATTGGGGCTGACCCGGACCCTCCTGGGCGGGTCATAACTGATAGTTATATCCCCAACATTAGGCCCCAGGTTGACTTTGAACTTTGTTCTTTGTCAATCTTCAACACTTAGACAAAATCCATCTTCCTTTATTCATAGAAATTTTTATAACCCGCCATGACGTCATTTCTTGAAAACACGAAAAACTATTATGACGTCATCTCTCAACGGATCTTATTCTTTAATGCCTTCCGAGAATCAAGGCGTCCGTTTAGTTGGATAATAATTATTCGGATCTTCCTCAATTTTCGCGCCCGCCTGTTTGCTTATCCCCTTATAAATAGGCACGCCCCGGTCTTTCTCATTCTTCTCTCTTCTTCGTCTTCTTCCTCTCGCAACCCCCGCTGCTGCTCGAGCTCCGCCGCCGTTAGAGAGCACCTCACCTCCGTCGACTTTGGCAGCTGCATCGACCGGAATCAGTCCAGAAAACAGCGGTGACTTTCCGCGGAAGATCTGTGGCTGTAAGCGTTTCCCTTCTTGCTCCTCAAATCTGCATTAGGGCTTTCTAGGTTTCTGCATGTTCTTCGTAGTTCATCGCAGTTTCTTCGTATTTCTTCCACTGCAGCCTCTTCTTGATCCAAAAAGAGATATATGCTTGTGCGGTAGTTGTTTTGTGCCTACTCTTGACACTAGTAGATCCCTTTTCCCAGTATAAAGGCCTCATTAGGACTCACAAACTCATATGCGCTGAACTTTTAGGTCTAGAATTTTTTCCATTTTGAATAGCCATTTGATCTGGAATAATATCAACCAATTAGGAAACTTGTTTGTCTCAACACTTAGCCGAATCTGCTTTCTCAAATATCTGTAGTTATGGCGGCTTATTGCGCCAGCTTACTCTTCCTTATATGACATTAGCCCTTACTTAAGCCGCCATTACTGCCCTGTACCATTATCACTTAATTTCACCATTATCATTGAATTGAACCGGCATGTTGCTTTCTTTTTAGTTCGTCTTTTGAACATCATGCCGTCCAAAGCACCGACTGTCTGCAACTGGGTTCCCTCAACAGTGACTGAGGATAATTTGAAGGACTTCTTCTCCATAGGATTTTTGCCAGGGAAGAATGTTATGTCTTACCGTGCACCTGACCCGGACAAGGAACGACCCAATCCAAAAGATGGTGAAGTCATTGTCTTTTCTGACCACATGAACCGTGGCTTTTCACCGCCCGGATCAAAGTTCTTCAGAGATGTCCTCCATTTTTTCAAACTCCACCCTCAAGATCTCGGGCCCAACTCCATATCCAATATCTGTAATTTCCAAGTTCTTTGTGAGGTGTACCTTCAAGAAGAACCGACTGTGGAACTCTTTAGAGAGTATTTTTATCTGAACCGCCAGAACGAGTGTACCAATGGCCCTAGCTTGGAACTTGGAGGCATCTCAATTCAGCGTCGACAGAGCGTTGTCTTCCCTCTAATAGTCTTGCCGAGTCATCCCAAGGACTGGAATCAGACTTGGTTCTATTGTCAAGACACTTCACCAGCAAATGAGAAGCCATTGCCGGGTTATCGCGCAGAGCGTCTTGACTCCAAGTTTGCGCTCCCTGACAAACTCACTGCCGCTGAACGCAAGAAGCTTATGCCATCAATCAAAAGGATTAACGCCTTATTGGGGAACGGCTTAACCGGAGTTGACTTGACCCATTGCTGGGTCTCATGGCGGGTCATCCCTCTAAGCCGCCGATCCAAATTGATGTATGAATATGGTGGTGGCCCAAATGACTCTCTTCGTCATAGCTCCGTTCAACTTACTGAAGAGGATATTGTTTCAATGTCAACTCTTCTGGTGAACGGCAAGTATGAAGACTACAGTAAAGTCGGGTTAAACCCGTTCTGCAAACTTAACCTAGTGCCAGAGGTAAAGAACCTCTGACCTCTTTCTCTTTGTATTTTTCTCAACTGTTTTAAATACCTGCATGACCTTTCATCTTGTTTATTTGTTTACAAGCCAAATCTAATTTCTAGAAAGCCAAGTATGACCACGAAGCCGCCAAGAAGGCTAGAGCCGCCGCCATGACTGCCAAGAAGATGACCCGGAGGTCTAAGAAGAAGAAGAAGAGCACCGCTGAGGACCTGTTGAAGCTTGACGATGATACTTCTGAGTCGGAGGTAGCCCTTGACTCCCTTGGGCAGTTTTTTAATAACATTATTGACAATGATTATTGCCAGGACGACATGGGGGCCAGTCAGGCCGGAGAAGAAGAGGTAATTATTTCCTCCGACTCAAACCATTTGCCGAGACAGAAACTTCGACCGGTAACCCAGAAAGTAAGGTTTTCGCACCCTTTGGCTTATTTGGACCCTCATTTTCTTTTGAAAAAGCAGCAACACGAGAGCCGTCGTCAAGCCTGGAACGATGATGAGCTGCCTCCTATTGTACAACAAACTCCTAAAAACGCCAAAATGAGGTCTCTTTTATATTCCTCTTCGGCTTTCATTAATGAATATATCCTCTTGTGCTACTGACGTTATTTGCCCTTTGAAGGAGGTTTCTCGCTCTTCTGGCGACTCCTCTCAGACACAATTTCCGGCCTTCAAAACTGCCCCTGGGTAAGGAAACAATCATGTTTCCTCCGTGTTTCTCAAACTTCAACTTTATATTGATAGTCTCATAACATCTTTCTTAGTGGCCAAGCTAAGTCCAAGAAGGCCAAGGTGACTAAGCCGGCGGAAGACCCGTCAGTCCTTGCGCCTGAACCGGCCATGCCACCTTCTCCCCCTCAAACTGAAGCACCAGAAGACCCGGCTGCCAATGCTCAATTAGATCCTCCTGAGCCGTCAGCTGACGATGCCATCGTTAACCCCTCTACTACCGGACCGTCCAGCTCGGCCAACCCGCCATCATCGTCTGCCCATGACGTTCTGATCACTGGAAGCCGTTTTGTTGAGCCGGGGACTCCCACTGTGTTGGCTCGTCACACCGCTAAACAAGAGGCCCTGGAGAGACAAAAAGTGTGTTTTGATGTTTCTCACTACAACCATCTGAACACCAATGACATATTGTCCGGCTATCTTAGCCATGTGCACTCCAACCGTGACTCGGAAATCGAGATGGTGAAACAATTGCAGTTGAAGTATGAGGTATGCTCTTTCGGCTTACTTATATTCTGCCAGCCCCCAAGTCTTTAGATTATGATAAAACCTGAATGATCTGTAGACTTATGATATAGGCTAAAGCTTTACCCTTAGATTTTTCTGAAGTCCAATAAAATAGTATAAACTTCACCTATAGTCCCCAAGGGCCGACTCAATGGATCAAAATGAACTGGTACTTAACTTCAGAATTGTCCCAGTAAGCATTGTAATCCGGCTTAATATTGAATAACTTTCTGAATATCATACATTAGCCCCCAAGTGCCAAGTGATGTTACTTTGTAAGGCACTTGGGACTTGAAATATATAAGAGTTGTAAAAAATTGTTTTGGTAGACATTAGCCCCAAAGTGTAAAGTGGTCTTGTAGTGCATAGTACTTGAGACTTGAATCTTAAGTTTAAGCTTTGACACACATGTATAGGTTTTGCAGAATGCCCTATCTGAATTGGGCTCTCAATTAACTGAAGCAAAGACCCGGCTGGCGGAACAAGAGACAGAGATCAAAACTGCTGACACTAAACTCCAACTGAGTCTTTTTGAGACAGAGAAATTGAATACCAGTTTGACGGCCAAGAAGAAATCCTGGGCTGAAGAAAAGACACTGCTAATCCAACATGCTGAAAAAGCTGAATCAGCTCTTGAGGAGGTTACCACCGAGCTTACCGGTTTAAAGAGCCGGGTGTCTCAAATGGTCTCCGCCATCTTTGGTAAGTTATCTGTGTTTAATCACTTACACCTTCTTTTTGACCTGGAATATGAACCGCCTGATGAGCATCTGTATAAAAACACTTCGCAGGTCCTTGAAGCAAAAATCTGAGCCAAGACAGCGTGATCAAGCTGAAGGCGGTTTATACATTAGTAGAGCAATTGTATACTGGCGCTCAACGAGCACTTGCCACCATCTCCCCTGCCAACCAAGGACCCAATCGGCTGAGTGACGTTTTGAAGAAATTGTCAATCTTACCCGCCAAGTTCCAAGAGGTCAATTGATCCTGTGCTAGAGCTGGAGCCTTGACTGCTCTGAGCCGTTCCAAGGCTTGGGTGCCAGATCTAGACCCGGCGGACGTAGCCAGGGGGTACCCTACCGTGAAGGAAGACGGGTCTCTGTTTGAGCAGGATGACTTCGTTGCTTGCGTGAGGGAAGTTCGACCTCAGGCTACTATTCTTGGAGATGAAACCAATATTGACAAATATCAGCCGGCTTTTGATTTGGAGAATAAGAAGATGGTGACTCCCTCTTACAAGGTGATAGACCTTCTCCCGCCGGTTCGTCAACATACGTTTGCTCCAGAAGTTGATCCAGCTGGCCTGATTGATGATGAATCAGAGTTCATGGCCGTGAACGGCTTTGACTGGTCCAATCCCAGCTTTCAATTAATAGAAGGAGGTGAACCGGCAAGGGAAGAGTGAGAACCATCTTTGTGGGCTCTTGAAAGCCTTGTAATAGAATTAGCTTGAAACAACTGCATATTTTGCCTATGCCGTCGTGCATAAGATGTCGTTTGTGACTCTTTGCTTCCTGATGTCAATATATGCGTCACATTCATGGTTACTTTGTAATATTTTAGCTCTGTTCCTGTAGCAAAGGAAAAACTTGCTTAGCGGTTTAGCACCGAACGGGTCAAAATACCCGGTACATGACCAATAGTTTTATCATAGTAGAAAAACAGAACTAGACGTGAAAATAAACAGGGTTGAAATAACCTTGGATTAACACATAAAGAAACTGTTCATAAACAACAGTCATACCTGTATCTTTGACCTCTGGACCACCGGTTTATATGACCCGGGTGATGAGGTTGACGATCCAGTCCTTTTGAGAAGTCAATGCTTCTGAATGCCTGATGATTATCATGCCTTGGCGATTTATTGTCAAATAGTCAAGCCGGCAAAAAGACCATGTTGATTGTTTAAAATTGAGACAATAAAAGACCAATAAGACAAATAACAGGTGGCAAACAATATAAATAACCTTGTAACTAAAGGTTGGGGGTTTCTGATTCGAATACGATCAGTAAACTGGACCAAAGGGGTTAAGCTAAGATTCGAATACGATCATATAGCCCCCAGTGGCTTTGGCGTTGCGCCGATCAAGAGGGTACCGACAGCTATGCTCTCTTTGGTTCGAATATGACCTATGTTTGAACAGGAAGCCCCCAAATGACCTTGAGAGGTTTTTAACGACCCTGATTCGAATATGATCCAAGTCGGACCCAAAAGGGGTTAAGCTATGATTCGGATACGATCAAGAAGCCCCCTAGTGAGTTTGGCTTTGATCCGATCAAGAGGCTCACGACAGCTATGTTCTCTTTGGTTCGAATACGACCTATGTTTGAATAGGAAGCCCCCAAGTGATCATGATGTTTACAGCTAGATTCGAATACGATCATAAGCCGGACCAAAAAGGTTAGACTTGATTCAGATATGATCAGTTCCTTAATAGTCATTTTAATAGTAAAAAAGAATAAAGATATATAATGTTTGAAAGGGAAAAAGACAGAGGTCCTGCTTTATTACTTATCATAGTATATACAACGTCAAAATATGTACATGGCGAGAGCCAGTGGCTCAGGTGTAGTATGGCCGAAGTTGAGCAATGTTCCACGGCCGGCGGGTCTCTTCCTCTGACTTACGTGAGTCTTTGTGCTCTTGAACGTCAATGAGGTAATATGACCCGTTGTTTAAGTTCTTGCTGACCACAAAGGGTCCTTCCCAAGGCGATAGCTTGTGTGCATCTGACAGATCCTGGATGTGCCGGAGCACCAGGTCACCTTCTTGAAAAGTCCTGGACTTAACCTGACGGCTGTGATATCGGTGCAGGTCCTTTTGATAAATTGTTGATCGAGACGCTGCTAAGTCTCTTTCCTCATCTAACAAGTCAAGCGCATCTTGTCTGGCTTGTTTGTTATTAGCTTCAACATAAGCCGCCACACGAGGCGAGTCATGACAGATGTCACTAGGCAGCACTGCTTCCGCTCCATAAACCATGAAGAAGGGTGTATAACCTGTAGATCTATTGGGGGTGGTGTTAATACTCCACAATACCGAGGGTAACTCCTCTACCCAGCAACCTAGCATCCATTGTAAGGGAACCATGAGCCGGGGCTTGAGACCCTTTAAGATTTCCTGATTTGCTCTCTCAGCCTGCCCATTAGATTGAGGGTGAGCTACAGAAGAAACATCAAGCCAGATATGCTCACGTTGACAGAACTCCTCCATAGCCCCTTGGGATAAATTAGTGCCATTGTCAGTGATAATGTTGTGTGGAAAACCAAAGAGAAAGATCACCTTTTTCATGAACTGAACCGCTGTGGCTGCATCACAATTACTCACTGGCTCGCCTCAACCCACTTTGTGAATTTGTCAACTGCTACTAAAAGATGTGTCTTTTTATCCTTAGACCTTTTGAAAGGTCCAACCATGTCAAGCCCCCAGACCATAAATGAACAGGTGATTCGAATCATCCACAACTCTTGAGCTGGCACATGTGCTCACCGTGCAAATTTTTGACATCCATCACACCTACTGACCAGATCCTCTGCATCAGCGTGAGCCGTCAACTAGTAAAAACCATGACGAAAAGCTTTGGCCACAAGAGACTTTGACCCGACATGATGACCACAATCCCCTTCATGGATCTCACGAAGTATTTCTTGGCCTTCTTCAGGAGAAACACACTGCTGAAACGCTCCAGAGACGCTGCGATGGTATAACTCTCCATCAGAAATCGTCATTGATTTGGACCGCTGGGTTATCTGTCGGTCCAGGGTCTCATCCTCTGGCAACTTGCCCCGAGTCATGTAAGCCAAGAAAGGTACCATCCAATCTGGGATGACGTGAAGAGCCGCCACCAACTTTGCCTCCGGGTCAGGAACGACTAAATCTTCCTCTGTAGGTAATTTAACAGACGGGTTATGCAAAACATCCAAAAAGGTGTTAGGTGGCACCGGCTTATGCTGAGACCCCAACCGGCTTAGAGCATCTGCCGCTTTGTTCTTCCTACGGTCAATGTGTTCCACCTGATAACCTTTAAAATGTCCTGCAACAGCATCGACTTCACGGTGATAAGACTCCATGAGAGGGTCCTTGGAATCCCACTTGCCTGACACCTGTTGAGCCACCAAATCTAAATCGCCAAGACACCGGACCCGACTCAAGCTCATCTCTTTGGCCATTCGAAGACCATGGAGCAAGGCTTCATACTCTGTTGCGTTGTTAGTACAAGGAAACATCAGTCGCAACACATAACAAAACTTGTCACCTCGAGGGGAAGTTAAAACAACTCCAGCCCCCGAGCCTTCCAATTGTCTGGACCCATCAAAGTGAATCGTCCAATATGTGTTGTCTGGTTTCTCTTCTGGCATCTGCATCTCTCTCCAGTCATTAATAAAGTCAACCAGCGCTTGAGATTTGACCGCAGTACGTGGCAGATACTTCAACCCATGAGACCCAAGTTCAATGGCCCACTTCGCAACTCGTCCAGTAGCTTCTCTATTTTGGATGATGTCTCCCAAAGGAGCAGAGCTAACCACAGTGACTGGGTGACCCTGAAAGTAATGTTTGAGCTTCTGGCTTGCCATGAACACCCCATACACGAGCTTCTGCCAATGTGGATATCTTTGTTTAGATTCAATCAGCACCTCACTGACGTAGTAAATCGGCCATTGAACCGGATGTTCCTTGCCAGCCTCCTTGCGCTCCACCACAATTGCCACACTAACATCTCGTGAGTTAGCGGCTACGTATAACAATAGCGGCTCTTTCTCAACTGGAGCAGCAACAACCGGCGGCTCAGCAAGCTGTTTCTTCAGATCCTCAAAAGCAGAGTTTGCAGGATCGCTCCAAACGAAATCATTCGTTTTTTTCATCATCAGATACAAACGCATCGCCTTCTCCCCTAACCGGCTTATGAACCGGCTCAAAGCAGCAACACGACCCGCCAGCCGTTGAACGTCATTGATGCATGTTGGTTTGGCCAGGGATGTGATTGCCTTAATTTTCTCTGGGTTAGCTTCAATACCTTGGTTGGACACCAAAAAACCCAAGAGTTTGCCAGTTGGGACTCCAAAAACACACTTGGTCAGGTTAAGCATCATTTTGTAGACCCGGAGGTTATCAAAGGTCTCCTTCAGATCTGTTACCAAGGTTTCCTCTTTTCTGGACTTCACCACTATATCATCCACATAAGCATGAACATTACGCCCAATCTGATTGTGAAGGCAATTCTGCATACACCGTTGATAAGTTGCCTAGGCGCTCTTAAGCCCAAAAGGCATACACATAGCAGAAGGCTCCAAACGGAGTGATGAAAGCTGTCTTCTCTTGGTCCTTAACTGCCATCTTGATCTGATGATAACCTGAATAAGCATCTAGAAAACTCAAACGCGTGCAACCCGCCGTAGCATCAATGATCTGATCAATACGGGGGAGAGCAAAAGGGTCAGCTGGACAAGCTTTGTTTAAATCGGTGTAATCCACACACATACGCCAGGTGCCGTTTTTCTTGAGTACAAGCACCGGGTTAGCCAACCACTCTGGGTGAAAAACTTCCACAATGAACCCGGCCGCCAGGAGCCGGGCCACCTCTTCTCCTATGGCCTTGCGTCGTTCCTTGTTAAACCACCGAAGGAACTGTCTGACCGGCTTAAACTTCAGATCAATGTTAAGAGTGTGCTCAGCGAGTTCTCTCGGGACACCTGGCATGTCTAAAGGTTTCCATGCAAAGATGTCCCGGTTCTCAAAGATGAACTCGATGAGCATGCTTTCCTATTTTGGATCCAAGTTGGCACTTTTGATGAACTGTTTGGATGAGTCGCCAGGCACAAAATCAACCATCTTGGTGTCATCAGCTGACTTGAATTTCAACACCGGTTCATGCTCCATTGTTGGCTTCTTTAAAGACGTCATGTCTGCTGGGTCAACATTATCTTTATAAAATGTTAACTCCTCTGTTGCACAAACAGACTCAGCATATGCAGCATCTCCTTCTTCACACTCCAGGGCTATTTTCGGCTTCCATGTACTGTAATGGTGCCCTTATAACCCGGTATCTTGAGCTACAGATATACATAACACGGTCGAGCCATGAACTTGGTGTAAGCCGGCCGTCCAAACAGAGCATGATATGGGCTTTTGATCTTAACCACCTCAAAAGTTAACTTCTTCGCTCTGGAATCATATTCATCCCCAAAGGCTACTTCCAGTTCAATCTTACCAACTGGGTATGCTGACTTGCCAGGTACCACACCATGAAAAACAGTGTTGGATTGCTTAAGACTCTTATGAGTCAACCCCATCCGACGGAACGTCTCATAGTAGAGGATGTTGATACTACTGCCTCCATCCATGAGCACTTTAGTGAATTTATATCCACCAACCTGAGGCGCTACTACCAAGGCTAAGTGACCCGGATTATCAACCCGGGGAGGATGATCTTCTCTGCTCCACACAATAGGTTGTTCTGACCACCGTAAATAACGTGGAATCGCTGGCTCAACGGCATTGATAGCCCTCTTATGAAGCTTCTGGTCCCTCTTGCATAAACTAGTGGTAAATACATGATATTGCCCACTATTCAACTGTTTTGGGTTGCTCTGATATCCGGACTATTGCTGCTGATTACCTTGGCCGGGTTGTGGATTATAACCTCCCTGGTTACCCGTATGGCCCTGACCGTGAAAGCCGCCTCCACCTGAACCGGCGCCCGGGCCATGAAAGCCGCCTCCACCTGAACCGCCGCCAGGCCCGTGACTTCCATCAAATGCATTTGAATTTTTAAACGCCTTCATGATTGTACAGTCCTTCCACAGATTGGTGGTTGGCTTCTCCCGGGTACCGTGTCTTGGACAAGGTTCATTCAATAGTTGCTCGAGGGTGGGACCTGACCCGCCCGACCAAGGGGGTTGCCTACCCTTGCGCCGTTGATTGTTGCCCTGCGCATTGATGTTAGCCACAAATTCGTCAGTCTTACGTTTATTACCTCCTTGATTTGCCGGGTTATGCTGGTGACCCTTGTCGTTGTCGTTCTTCTTTCCCTTCCATGTTTTTTCTTCATCAGACACGGGGTCCTTGGTACTATCAGAATTAGCATACTTGACCAGAGCCGCCATCAACTGACCCATGTCATTGCAGTCACGCTTGAGCCGCCCCAGCTTGTGCTTCAGAGGTTCAAAATGGCAATTTTTCTCCAACATTAAGACTGCCGAGCCGGCATCCATCTTATTAGATGAATGTATTATCTCCTTGACCCAGTGCACCCAATGGGTTGTGGACTCACCTTCCTCTTGCTTACAATTAGTCAGGTCCACGATTTACATAGGTTGTTTGCATGTGTCCTTGAAGTTCTGAATGAACCGGACTTTTAATTCCGCCCATGAACCGATGGAATTGGAGGGTAATCCTTTCAACCAAGTGCGAGCCGTTCCATCCAACATCATAGTGAAATACTTAGCCATTGCTGCATCGCTGACCTCCAACAGCTCCATTGCCATCTCATAACTTTCAATCCAGGCCCCAGGATGCAAGTCGGCCGTGTAATTAGGCACCTTACGAGGTCCCTTGAAGTCTTTTGGCAAGCGCTCATTACGTATGGCCGACACCAGGCAAGGGACACCTTCGGTTCTTGTGGCTACTCCCGCCTCAACAGAGGTTGCTGGATAAGCCGAAAAAGTTTGATGAGCCGCCTGCTCAACTGCCAGTTGAACCGCGTGCTCAGCTTCTTGTTGGATCCTCTCTTGATCCGCTAAGTTAAGGGCTCCAGCCTGTACCGGCTCATGCCTGCGCGGCTGGTTGCGGCGTTGAGCATTGCTTGACATGTCAGATGAGTCCATATGCCTGTTGTAGCTCAGGCTCCGGCTCGGGCGAGGGGTTGAATGGATTATGTCTCGACTGTAAGAGTACGCATCCTGCTGCGCCAGAGCCGTCTGAAGAAGTTCTCTCACCCTTTGTGTTCCGATTGTTGTCGGAGAGTCACCTTCCATCGGGAGAGCCGCCAAACGAGCCGACGCAGCAATGAGGTTTTCCAAAGGATTGGAGAAGTGACCCGGTGGTGTTGGTGTATAATGAGGCAGAGCGGTATACATGCGAGGTGGCTCCATGGCCCGCGGCTAAACCGGTGCTCCGTGCGTCGTGATCCGATTTGCCTCCGACGGGTTACTTGGCCCGGCCCTGGGTGTATGAAAAAGGTTCCTAGGATCGAGCATCAGAGGTAGGCGTGACTGAGTTTTCTGATGCCTTCTCCTCATGACCTCGTTTGACGCATTCAGATCCACCGAGAGCCGGAAAGTCTCCGCTTGAAGCTGCTGCACGAGCGTCCAAAGCCGCCCGTTCCGCGGCCATCCTGACCTCTTCTGCCGCTAAATTTTCCTTGGCTTGTGCCATCTCTTCGCGTACCCGTGCCACCTCCGCGTCATGCTGAACTTTATCCGCCGGCTCCACCACGGCAATCAACAGAGCTGTCAGCTTATCCATGAGGTCTATTAGTATCTGAGCTGGGAGGCGCGCGGGGTCTCCTGACCCGGCCGCTGCTGACCCTGTGGTTGTTGCTGGTGCAGCCGTGGAGTTCTGCCCGGGCTGAGTGCCTGCCATGAAGACTCCGGCTCAATTCGGCGGCTCAAAGGGGTCCGAAATAGTGTTGCCGTCGGAACAGCCCCCAAGCATGCCATCCTGCAGCTGATACAAAGAATCCATCTCGCCTGTTGATGATGTAGCGTCGGAACAGATGGCTGCCTCACCGCCATCCACTGATCCTTCCAAGTATTCACCTCCATGGATGCAACCCACAAAGGCACGCTTTAAGGCGGGTCGGGCCCGAGCGGGCCTCGTGAGCTGAGCCGTCTCGATGATGTTGGTGCAGACGTCCAGCTCAGGGCCTGATTCACCGATCCGGCCAATGAAGACATGAATCCTGCCGAAGGGGACCCAGTACCCGTACTCTATTCAGCCATCCTCGGGGCCCCAGCCTTCGTCGTCGATGTAGAGCTTGCCGCGATGACTCTTGGTCATCCGGCCCACAACGTATCCCTTGAGCCCTTCGAAGTTGCCCTTCAAGAACTCAAATCCACCATGCGCTGGCCCCACGGTGGGTGCCAACTGTCGTGGAATTGTCACGGCAGATGTCCTAGCAAAAGGACTTAGTCGTAGGGCCATCGCAACTAGGAAGCTTAAAGGGGTTAATCGGGACAAGGGACACGAGAGGTTTATACTAGTTCGGCCCCTTACGATGAAGTTAAAAGCCTACGTCTAGTTGTGTTTGGAATTGTTGGGGTTTCGATCACCAAGAAGCTAATCTGCCGGCTTGGTTATCGATCTCTTGTTTCTTGCCCTAAGCCGCCACCGGGTCGTCCCCTTATATACACGGGTTGACGCCTGGCGGCCTATGGAGTCCCGGCCGGCTCATAAAGCGTGTCCGGCTCGGTGACTTCTTTTATATGCCTTTCCTTACAAGTCTTTCCTTACATACGGCGGTTTACAATATTGGGCCTTAAGCCGCCTTTGGGCTTAGGCCTTCTATAAGCCTTAATAAACTATCGCCTTGAATGTTTACTGGGCTTCCTTTGTGACCCGCCATTGGGGCTGACCCGGCCCCTCCTGGGCGCGTCATAACTAATAGCTATATCCCCAACAAAACTCGAAATACATGGAAGGCGTCTGGAGCGTCGGCCTCGGGGCGTCACAACTGTACACTCTGGATAATTAGCTAAATTCGCAGGCAGGACAAAAAACATATGCGGGCCGAAACTATCTGTCCCTACATTGCACAGGGGCAATCGGTAGATGGGCTTCCTCACATTGGGCCTTGGCGCTAGAGGACTTGAGCGCACTCCCGAACGGAGCAGGGGAGGCCGGTGCGGGACAAGCAAAGCTCCTCTGCTAGAAGCAGAGGGAGCAGAGGCCAGCGACAGTGGACTTGGCGGAGGGCGGCGTGATAGGAAACAGGGGCTCGGTGACTGGACATCAGGGCGAGGACGGTGGCGACCAGAGTTAGGGCTCAGGCGAGCTCCTGCCAAAATGACGGGGACGAGCGGCGCAAGGATCGAGAGCTCCTCTCCCGAACGAGCGGAGGCTGCAGGAGGTAGACGCGACGAGCTTGGCACGGCGCCTCGCTGAAAGACGGACGGGACAGCAACGAATAATGCTGCTGGTCCGGCGGCAAGGTCTGGTCTCCGGCGAGGACGTCCGGGCATGGGAGGTGAGGAAGGCTGGTGTAAGTTCCTTGGGGCTCCCTATTGCACAAAACAGAGAGAGCGAGAGAGAGCAGGTGAGAGAGGGAGGAGAGAAGGAAGGAGAAAGGGAGAAGAAAGGGAAGGAGAGGGTGACGGGGTCCTGATCCGGTTGAAGTGCCGGTGAGCGATGGGAGGTCAGGCCTCCTGGATCGAACGCCATGGGAGCTCCTCTCCCGATCCAGATTGGATTGAGGAGGCTGCGAGCGATGGGTGGAGCTGCGGGTTCCGGGAGGCTCTCTAGGCCGTCGGATCTGAGATCTGGCAGTCCAGATCGAGTTGGGTTTGGCTGGTGGATCTGGCCAAGTGGAGGCAGAGGACTGGGTGCGTGCGGATTATGAGGAGAGAGCGGCGACGGCTGTGGGATAGAATGTATGGATGTGACAACTTAGGTCTAGGGTTAGGTTCTTTATATAGGTAGGTTGGTTAGCTTAGTGGCTATTCGGTCCTCCGATTGTAATCGGACGGCCCGAAATAAATAGGTTAGGTAGCCAAAAGAAGAAACCAAAGATATTTTAGGGATGTTTGGGGATGAACTAGACCCATCGGTCACGAGTGCCCGATTCGGATTCGAAGGAGTTTAGGTGGTTTGACAAGAGGGAACCGAAACCCCGGTTGGTCTCGGAACGGTCAACGAAGGCAGGGGACGCGACAACTATGAACAAACGCGAGTTTTAAGAAAACCTGTTGATGCAATGCACGTGATGCCATGATGAAATGCAACAAGTAAATAAAACACGCAGCAAGAACGAAAAACATGGAAGGCGCCTGGAGCATCGGTCTCGGGTCGTCGCATAGGCTTAGAGAAAGTGTTGTCCATGCTGAAGAATATTTGAAGATGCGGGATAAAAAGAGGAAGGTGGAGAATGAGCTCAAATGTTTTAAATCAGACTTTACTAATATGGTGTTGGCGAAGTAGGAGGCACTTTCCCAGTTGGCTAGTGCAAAACAGGCTTACTGAACTGAAGCAAAGGTGGATAATACGAGCATGTATGATCTCGATTAGGGAAATGAATATATTGTTCTAATATTGTTCTTATGAAGTTGAACTAGCTATATGTTGTTATGTGTTGTTTTCAGGTAGCTATCGTACTATGATGTTAAAACATATTTATGTGCCTGATATGAAATTGGCAAACAGTTGTTCGATATGAAATGTGAATTTGTGTAATACTGGAATTATTAATTGTAAACTAATAAACCTGCTAAATGTGTCATGGAACTTTGCAAACAGTTCTAGCAGTAAAAGCGCCTGTGATGGATAGCCCAATGCCACACAGTTTTCTTCATCAAATCGTGTGTGATGTAGTTGATAAAAGCAAACGGTTAACCAAGACAGAGCGTGTGTGATAGTTACACCTATCACACACAAGCCTATACATAAACCTGTGTGGGATATACATACGAACAGAAACGTTTTCCCTGGATTGACTGTGTGGGATGTACATACGACCGGAAACATTTTCCCTGGATTAACTGTGTGGGATGTACATACGAACGGAAATGTTTTCCCTGGATTGACTGTGTGGGATGTACATAAGAACGGAAACGTATTCCTTGGATTGACAATGTGTGATATACATACGAACGGAAATGTTTTTCTAGGATTCACCGTGTGGGATGTACATACGAACGGAAACGATTGGGTTTCGATGCCTCGCCCGATCACACACGAGCTCATTTTGCCTCAGCCTGTGTGCCAGGAGGGCCTATCACCGACGGTTTCTGGGTCATGTGGGAAGGACCCCCCTATCGCCCACACTCACTCACTTGGCGACAGTTCCAAATGTCGTCGCGGAAAGGGGTTAAAAACTGTGTGTATAGCACCTCGCTGTACCAGTTCCAATTCCTGCTCTATTTTTTTCCCAGGGTG
Source organism: Triticum urartu (assembly GCF_003073215.2). Taxonomy (NCBI): domain Eukaryota; kingdom Viridiplantae; phylum Streptophyta; class Magnoliopsida; order Poales; family Poaceae; genus Triticum; species Triticum urartu. The sequence goes on along the minus strand of NC_053027.1, from coordinate 341,391,329 downwards.
AAGTTTAACATGGGTAAACCCCAATTAAACTGGGGGCTAATGTTGGGGATATACCTCATGGTATGACCCCGCCAGAGAAATGACCTGAAAGTCATGTGGGGGCTTAAAGATGACCCGGTCGTTTGGGCCGTGACGAGCCACAAGATTCAAGGCCCAAGGGGCGGGTTGAGGAGAAGGCTGGCTCACAGCCCGGAGTCTGGCAGGACCGGCTCAAGAAGGAAGCCAGAAGTGTAACGCCCTCGATGTGGCTATATCTCCCACGTGTCGAAGCACGACTTAGAGGCATAACCGCATTGAAAGCAATGTCGCAAGTGAGGTAATCTTCACACAACCCATGTAATACATAAGGGAAAAGATACATAGTTGGCTTACAATCGCCACTTCACACAATACATGAATAAAGCATTACACCATCCAGATACAATCAAGGTGTAGGATCGAAAGTATGTCTAGAGGGGGGTGATTAGACTACTTGACCAAATAAAAGCTTAACCTTTTCCCAATTTTAGTTCTTGGCAGATTTTACCTATTGTAGGACAAGTCAAGCAATCATCACACAATTCAAGCAAGCATGCAAAGAGTATATTGGCAGCGGAAAGTAAAGCATGCAACTTGCAAGAATGTAAAGGGAAGGGTTTGGAGAATTCAAACGCAATTGGAGACACGGATGTTTTTCCCGTGGTTCGGATAGGTGGTGCTATCCTACATCCACGTTGATGGAGACTTCAACCCACGAAGGGTAACGGTCGCGCGAGTCCACGGAGGGCTCCACCCACGAAGGGTCCACGAAGTAGCAACCTTGTCTATCCCACCATGGCCATCGCCCACGAAGGACTTGCCTCACTAGCGGTAGATCTTCACGAAGTAGGCGATCTCCTTGCCCTTACAAACTCCTTGGTTCAACTCCACAATCTTGTCGGAGGCTCCCAAGTGACACCTAGCCAATCTAGGAGACACCACTCTCCAAGAAGTAACAAATGGTGTGTTGATGATGAACTCCTTGCTCTTGTGCTTCAAATGATAGTCTCCCCAACGCTCAACTCTCTCTCATAGGATTTGGATTTTGTGGAAAGAAGATTTGAGTGGAAAGCAACTTGGGGAAGGCTAGAGATCAAGATTCATATGGTAGGAATGGAATATCTTGGTCTCAACACATGAGTAGGTGGTTCTCTCTCAGAACATATGAGTTGGAATTGTGTATGTGTTCTGATGGCTCTCTCCACGAATGAAGAGGAGGTGGAGGGGTATATATAGCCTCCACACAAAATCCAACCGTTACACACAGTTTTCCAATCTCGGTGGGACTGAATCAACAAACTCGGTCGGACCGAAAAGGTAAACCTAGTGACCGTTAGAGATTTTCGGTGGGACTGACATGCAACTCATTAGGACCGATATGGTTAGGGTTTGGGCATAACGTAATCTCGGTGAGACCGATTACACAAACTCGGTGAGATCGAGTTTGGTAATAAGCTAACCATAGAGTTGGTCAGGCAAACTCGGTGGGACCGATTTGCTCTTTCGGTGAGACCGAAAAGTTACAAAAGGGAAACAAAGAGTTTACATTGCAATCTCGGTGGGACCGATTCGCTCTTTCGGTGAGACCGAAAAGTTACGAAAGGGAAACAGAGAGTTTGCAATCCCATCTCAGTGAGACCGAGATCCCTATCGGTAGAACCGAATTGCTAGGGTTTGGCAGTGGCTTATGAAAAGTGAAACTCGGTAGCGCCGGATAGAAAGAATTGGTAGGACCAAGTTTGGCTTAGGGTTTAGGTCATATGTGGATATGGGAAAGTAGTTGAGGGTTTTGGAGCATATCACTAAGCACATGAAGCAAGAGGCTCATTAAGCAACACCTCATCCCTCCTTGATAGTATTGGCTTTTCCTAAATACTCAATGTGATCTTGGATCACTAAAATATAAAATGAAGAGTCTTGAGCTTTTGAGCTTGAGCCAATCCTTTGTCCTTAGCATTTTGAGGGTTCCACTTTCACATCCATGCCATGCCAATCATTGAGCTTTCCTGAAATAGTCATCTTGGAATAGCATTAGCTCAATGAGCTATATGTTGTTATGAATTACCAAAACCACCTAGGGATAGTTGCACTTCCAATCTCCCCCTTTTTGGTAATTGATGACAACATATAGATCAAAGCTTCGACAAATGATAATAAGCATGAAATATATCGTCGCTTTGAGAAGTATGTGACAAGTAAGAGCTCCCCCTAAATTTGTGCATATTTAAAATTTGCTTTGGAATGCAAATGCACAAAGAGTTAGAGTCATGGGTTACTCTTCCATGTCACATACATCTTGGTGGAGCGCTTAAAATGATAAGAATGAAATACATGCACTCATCACCAAGAATAGTGAATGATCACATAAGATAGATAAGATGATAATATTAAGCAAACATTAAGTGTAGCTTATGATCAAACACATGATCATCAATGTCTCATGAGCAATGACATAGTATCTCACACAAAAGCAAACAAAGTTCGAAAAACCACCAAATAAAACAAGAGAGAATAAAAGCAACACTCTCTCTCGAAGCCTATGATCTATACATTTTCTCCCCCTTTTGCAACAAGTTACCAAAAAGTTCCTAGAAAATGCATAGTGCTAAGTCGACACTCAGGCTTGATCTTCAGGTGGTGGTGGAGTCCGGAGCACTCCAAGGACGAAGCCTTCTGTAGACGTGGTCGGAGTCGAGGCTGAAGAGGACGCTGGAGCTGGTGGAACTGAAGCTGTAGCTGGTGCAGACACCTCTTGTTCTTCATCCTCATCAGAAGAATCTCTCCTCATGGAAGGCTTGCCAACAACTCTGGCAGTGGTAGTTCTGGCCCTCTTCTTTTTCTTGTCCTGGCCAATTTCTTCCTCTTCAGATTCCATAGTGAGTTTCATAGTTTCCTCAAGAACAGCCTTCCTAGGCTTGGAGGTAGGAACTCTCCTAGTAGGTGCCTTTTTGTGCATTCCTGGCTTGATGGCTGCAGCTGAGCCATACTCTTTCTTGAGCACAACTCTCTTGGAAGTTGCTTCCTCTTCTGCCACATAATCCTCATCTTCTGAGTCTGAGGTTCTCTTCTTTCCCTGTCTTGTGGCAGCTTTAGGCAGATTGCTAGGGGTGCTCCTGCTGCCATCATCTGAGGAACTTGAGGGACTAGTGCCCTCACTCATCTGCACTTGCTGCTCTGACAAGTTCTGGCTATCACTTTGGTCTGACATGATGCAAACTCTGACTGCTGGCCCTGTGAATAGGTTATAGATGAGATAGAGTGGATGAGCATCACAAAATGCAGAGATTTTTGCAAAAGAATAATTCAAAAACTTAGTTTTAGTTTCCCACTGAAAGCATCTCGGATCTACCGATTTCTAAACTCGGTGATACCAAAGCAGTTTTGGCACCTAAACTAGTGAACTCGGTCAGACCGAGTCACAGTTTGGTGGCACCGAGACTGCTAGGGTTTCACAGAGTTCCAAAATCGGTCACACCGATAAGTAATTCTCGGTCAGACCGAGTCTCACTTGTGCAATGGCATAAGCCAAATCGGTGGGACCGAGTTTTTCAACTCGGTGGGTCCGAGATGGTTTCGGCGGAAACCTAACCCTAAAATTTTCGAATTAAACCTAATCTATGAGTTCATTGACTGGATAGAAGTTTAACAAACGTGGCAAGAATCATGATGATCACAATGTGCTAAGAATCGGATTGGGGAATAGCACAACGATCGAGTCCATACCCTAGTTCGGCGGAGACTCGCTACGGTGGCAACGGCAGGGTTGAATTTCCGTTGACGGCGACGGAGACCAGCAACTGGAGGCGGCTGGCGGCGAGGAGACGATCCGGAGACCAAGTTGGCAGAGCAGGCTATCGCGCAGGCGAAGGGGTTCGGAGAAATTTCCAAATTTTTGCCCGTGACTATATATAGCCCGACCCTGTCGGTGTGACCGAGTGGAACAACTCGGTGTGACCGAATGGTTCAAATCGGTTGCACCGAGATCGAAAACCTAGATCAACTTAATGATCTCGGTAGGACCGAAAGTAGGGTATCGGTCAGACCGAGAATCATAAAGAGGTTTTGGAAGTTTAAGTCTATGACGAATCGGGGACTCCGAGCGCTCCTCACACAGAGTGGTTCGAATCTGACTTGATCAAATTTTGTGATGTAGCATGAATAGAGTTTGAGACGAGAAAAGCATAGATAGCTAGAGGAGGTTCTTAGGCATTCTTGTACATCCACTTGGCAAAAGGAAATAAAACCAAACAATCAAAACAACAAGTGGATGTCCTCGAATGAGTAAAATATGCAACTAGCATGCTCACACAATAAGATGGCAAATGAAATATGTGACAAGGCATGCACAACCAATTCTAGCATCTATCAAGCAATTTGCGATGACAAGGTCATCTATATATGAGTATATTGACTTAGGAGTCAAGTGAGAACACTTGATCATAGGTCATACTCATCGTTTAAGCTCAAGTGAGGTTACCACTTTTACATAAAGCATTGTTGTGTTCACATCTTTAGAGTTGCTTTAGCTCAAGTCTTAGAGTAAAGCTCCCCCTAGATGTGATATCCCCCCTTAGAGGGATGAACTAACCTCGGGTTTTTTTGATGATGACTTCATGTAGATGTTGAAAATGTGGATGCTCAATGTTGATGTAGATCACTTGGAGCTATCCATTTGAGTGAATTGCACTTTCAATACCTACATGGGTTAGTCCCACAAGGAACAAACAAGGATATCCATAGACATAGAGTGATGCACACACAAGATGATGTCCATGAAAACTTTAAGGTTACATTGTCCCTTGTCTTACCAACAAGAGGGTTTGTGACTCCTTGAACTAGTGCAAGATGTGGAAGTTGATTCACTTGTTCTTGCCAAAATGATAAGAGTGAAGTATGTTGGCGGAGTCACCCTCAAGAACTCTCTAGTTCTTCTTCTTTTAGATCCACACCATCTTGATGGGAATCCTTGGAGTTGTAGTCGTACTTGATGAAGTGGAACTTGAAGTAGTCTTGGGAATCCACTTGACTAAGGTCTTAGGAGCTTCTTCAAATGCATCAATTTCCTCTTGAAGCTTGTCCTTGCCTTTTTGCTTGTAGTCTTGTGGTGGAAGATCATCTTGAGCTTGTGTCCCCTTAAAATAAGTATCATACTTCTCTTATTGAGGAACAAAATTTGTCTTGGGGTATTGATCTTCTTCCCACTCAACTCCATTGGCATTGAACTTTCGTTCAAAACCAAGACCTTGATTCTTCCGGTGCATTCCTTGCTTGCACACAATTTCCTCGAATTGCTTACTCCCGGCAAGGCTTTTGTACACTCCTTTCTCTATAATTCCCTTCAATAAGCTATTTTCTTGCTCAAGTGTAACTTGGCTAAGAGAATCATTAGTGGAATCAAGAGAACTACTAGAAGCAACAATATTGGATTTAGCATGATCATTGTTACTGCTAGAGGAAGAATCTTTCTTGTTCTTGTTACTAGACTTGACTTGAGGCATGTAAGTGGATAAGAGTAAACGCTTGGCAATGTAAGAAGAACTTTTCTTGCGGAGATCATCATTGATTGCTTTTAAGAACTCATGCTCTTGCTCAAGATTGAGCTTTTCAAAGCGTAATTTCTCATGAGCTCTTAAAAGTTCTCGATGATCTTCGAAGATAGTTTCATGAGCTAACTTAAGAGTGTTTAGTTCTTTAGTTAGAGCCTCAATCTTCTCCTTATCATTGTCATTCGTTTTATCTTGATTAGCATGATTAATTGACGTTTCATCATAGTATTCATCACTAGAGTTGTCAACAAGCAAATCATCACCTAACAAGTCATCTTCATCACTATTGAAATCAACATACTCGGGGTGTGTTACCTTAGGACCTTTGGCCATGAAGCATCTTCCAATTCCTTCATTTGGTGAGTCAAATATGTCGTAGGAGTTGGTTTACACAAGTGCTAGACCGGCAACACCTTCATCTTGAGTATCTTCGGAGTCGGAGTGATAACTTCTCTCGGAGTGGCTGTCGGAGTCGGAGCCGGATACCCATTCACCAACATGAGCTTGATGTCTTCGTTTTGTGTAGCTCCTTGATGATTTTTCCTTCCTTTCTGAATCCTTGCTTCTCCGTGAGTATCTTCGTTCATAACGATCATCTCTACTCCTTCTCTCTCTTGGTGGTGATTCTTTGCTTCTTCTTTTTGGAGAATCTTCTCTTCTCTTGTAGGGAGCCGTACACTCATTGGAATAGTGTCCGGGTCTTCCACAACTGTAGTAGTTTCGCTCTCGACTAGAAGATCTTTTATCATTGTAGGACCTTGACTTGAAGCTTCTATCTTTGCTTCTACTCTTGTAGAACTTATTGAAGTTCTTCACCATTAAGCTCAATTCTTCATTGAAGTTTTGTTTCTCACTTGATGATGTAGGGGCTTCACATGAGGCTTTGTAGGCACCACTTGTTTTGTTGTGAAGTTCCTCTTTATCCTTAAGTGACATCTCATGAGCAACAATTCTTCCAATCACCTTCGTTGGCTTGAGATCTTTGTAATTGGGCATCATTTGGATCAATGTGCACACAGTATCATATTTTCCATCCAAGGCTCTTAGAATCTTCTTGATGATGAATCTATCGGTCATCTCTTCACTTCCTAAGCCGGCAATCTCATTTGTGATGAGAGCAAGCCTAGAGTACATTTCAGCGACACCTTCACCATCCTTCATTTTGAACTTGTCAAGTTGACTTTGAAGCACATCCAACTTGGATTCCTTGACGGAGTCGGTACCTTTGTGCATATCAATCAAAGTGTCCCAAATTTCCTTTGCATTCTCAAGACGGCTGATTTTGTTGAATTCTTCGGGGCACAATCCGTTGAAGAGAATATCACAAGCTTGAGCATTGTATTGCAACATCTTCAACTCATCCGCGGTAGCTTCACGGTTTGGTTCTTTCCCATCAAAGAAGTCACCTTGCAAACCAACACACACAATAGCCCAAACGGCGGGGTTATGTCCAAGAATATGCATTTTCATTTTATGCTTCCAACTAGCAAAATTAGTACCATCAAAGTAAGGACCTCTACGGTGATAATTTCCCTCGCTAGACGCCATACTCTCCTAGGTTGTGAAACCAAGGCTATGACCACCAAAAGCTATGGAGATCAAAGCAAATGGAGACCAAAGCTCTGATACCACTTGTAGGATCGAAAGTATGTCTAGAGGGGGGGTGATTAGACTACTTGACCAAATAAAAGCTTAACCTTTTCCCAATTTTAGTTCTTGGCAGATTTTACCTATTGTAGGACAAGTCAAGCAATCATCACACAATTCAAGCAAGCATGCAAAGAGTATATTGGCAGCGGAAAGTAAAGCATGCAACTTGCAAGAATGTAAAGGGAAGGGTTTGGAGAATTCAAACGCAATTGGAGACACGGATGTTTTTCCCGTGGTTCGGATAGGTGGTGCTATCCTACATCCACGTTGATGGAGACTTCAACCCACGAAGGGTAACGGTCGCGCGAGTCCACGGAGGGCTCCACCCACGAAGGGTCCACGAAGTAGCAACCTTGTCTATCCCACCATGGCCATCGCCCACGAAGGACTTGCCTCACTAGCGGTAGATCTTCACGAAGTAGGCGATCTCCTTGCCCTTACAAACTCCTTGGTTCAACTCCACAATCTTGTCGGAGGCTCCCAAGTGACACCTAGCCAATCTAGGAGACACCACTCTCCAAGAAGTAACAAATGGTGTGTTATGATGAACTCCTTGCTCTTGTGCTTCAAATGATAGTCTCCCCAACACTCAACTCTCTCTCATAGGATTTGGATTGTGGAAAGAAGATTTGAGTGGAAAGCAACTTGGGGAAGGCTAGAGATCAAAGATTCATATGGTAGGAATGGAATATCTTGGTCTCAACACATGAGTAGGTGGTTCTCTCTTAGAACATATGAGTTGGAATTGTGTATGTGTTCTGATGGCTCTCTCCACGAATGAAGAGGAGGTGGAGGGGTATATATAGCCTCCACACAAAATCCAACCGTTACACACAGTTTTCCAATCTCGGTGGGACCGAATCAACAAACTCGGTCGGACCGAAAAGGTAAACCTAGTGACCGTTAGAGATTTTCGGTGGGACTGACATGCAACTCGGTAGGACCGATATGGTTAGGGTTTGGGCATAACGTAATCTCGGTGAGACCGATTACACAAACTGGTGAGACCGAGTTTGGTAATAAGCTAACCAGAGAGTTGGTCAGGCAAACTCGGTGGGACCGATTTGCTCTTTCGGTGAGACCGAAAAGTTACAAAAGGGAAACAAAGAGTTTACATTGCAATCTCGATGGGACCGATTCGCTCTTTCGGTGAGACCGAAAAGTTACGAAAGGGAAACAGAGAGTTTGCAATCCCATCTCGGTGAGACCGAGATCCCTATCGGTAGAACCGAATTGCTAGGGTTTGGCAGTGGCTTATGACAAGTGAAACTCGTTGGCGCCAGATAGAAAGAATCGGTAGGACCGAGTTTGGCTTAGGGTTTAGGTCATATGTGGATATGGGAAAGTAGTTGAGGGTTTTGGAGCATATCACTAAGCACATGAAGCAAGAGGCTCATTAAGCAACACTTCATCCCTCCTTGATAGTATTGGCTTTTCCTAAAGACTCAGTGTGATCTTGGATCACTAAAATATAAAATGAAGAGTCTTGAGCTTTTGAGCTTGAGCCAATCCTTTGTCCTTAGCATTTTGAGGGTTCCACTTTCACATCCATGCCATGCCAATCATTGAGCTTTGCTGAAATAGTCATCTTGGAATAGCATTAGCTCAATGAGCTATATGTTGTTATGAATTACCAAAACCACCTAGGGATAGTTGCACTTTCACAAGGTCCTACTATGGAACCAAAATAAAAGAAGACTACCCCAAATGCTACACAGATCCCCGATCGTCCCAACTGGGCTCCACTACTGATCAGCTAAAACGAAACAACACAATGAACAAGATCTTCAACGAGCTCCTCCTTCAGCTTGGTTGCGTCACCTGCTAGGTAACATCGGCACCTGCAAACTGGTTTTGGAAGTAATCTGTGAGTCACGGGGACTCAGCAATCTCACACCCTCGCGATCAAGACTATTTAAGCTTATGGGAAGGGTAAAAGGTATGAGGTGGAGCTGCACCAAGCGACTAGCATATATGGTGGCTAACATACGCAAATGAGAGCGAGAAGAGAAGGCAAAAGCACGGTCGAACAACTATGATCAAGAAGTGATCCAAGAACAAACCTATGTCAAACATTACTCCAACACCGTGTTCACTTCCCGGACTCCGCCGGAAAGAGACCATCACGGTTACACACGCGGTTGGTGTATTTTAATTAAGATCAACTTCAGGTTTTCTACAACCGGACATTAACAAATTCCCATCTTCCCATAACCACGGGCACGGCTTTCAAAAGTTCAATCCCTGCAGGGGTGTCCCAACTTAGCCCATCACAAGCTCTCATGGTCAACGAAGGATATTCCTTCTCCCAAGACAATCCGATCAGACTCGGCATCCCGGTTACAACACATCCTCGACAATGGTAAAACAAGTCCAGCAAGACCGCCCGATGCGTCGACATCCTGATAGGAGCTGCACATATCTCGTTCTCAGGGCAACAGCGGATGAACACTACGTACAACTAAAACCATCTCTCAAGTTTCTCCGAGGTGGCGCCGCAAGTGGCTCTAGTTCGGACCAACACTTACATAAGCACTGGCCCGGGGGGGTTAAAATAAAGATGACCCTCGGGATGCGCGACTCCCAAGGGAAAAAGGCTAGGTGGCGAATGATAAAACCAAGGTTGGGCCTTGCTGGAGGAGTTTTATTCAAGGTGAACTGTCAAGGGGTTCCCATTATAACCCAACCGTGTAAGGAACGCAAAATCCGGGAACATAACACCGATATGACGGAAACTAGGGCGGCAAGAGTGGAACAAAACACCAGGCATAAGGCCGAGCCTTCCAACCTTTACCAATTATATAGATGCATTAATTAAATAAGAGATATTGTGATATCCCAACAAAATATCCATGTTCCAACATGGAACAAGCTCCAATCTTCACATGCAACTAAGAACGCTATAAGAGGGGCTGAGCAAAGCGGTAACATAGCCAAACAACGGTTTGCTAGGACAAGGTGGGTTAGAGGCTTGGCTTAACAATATGGGAGGCATGATAAGCAAGTGGTAGGTATCACAGCATAGGCATAGCAAAAGAGCGAGCAACTAGCAAGCAAAGATAGAAGTGATTTCGAGGGTATGGTCATCTTGCCTGAAATCCCGCAAGGAAGAAGAACGGGTCCATGAAGAAGACAAACAGACCTAGTCGAATGGGTCCTCACAAACGCGACGTTAACGGAACCAACCCGAATAAGCAACACTGGAAAGAAGCACACAACATAGTAAACAACCAACACACGAACATGGTATGATATGCGGGATGCGGTATGTGATGCATATGCATGATTTGAAAAGGAATGATTGAACCTGGCCTCAACTTGGAAATCCAAGAGTGCCACTGGAAAGGTGAGTTGATTTCGGTCGAAATCGATATGAAGATCACCGGAATCGGATGCACGGTTTGGAAATGGCAAGCAAAACAAATATGGCACCGGTCTGCGGTAATCAGCAAGTAGCCTACTAAATGCATCACGAACAACATGCTACAGCACTCAAACATGACAACAAAATACATGGCAGGGATCCACTCATGAAGCTTGACAAAAGATGAACACTGAGCTACGGCTAAATCATCCATTAACAGGTTCAAACAAGCATGGCAAAAGTGCAAAAGATAACAGGTTACAGACAGTGAAATTAACACAAGTCTGGAATTTATCATCAGGAAGCAATCTTTAGAGCATGAAAACTACATGCTACAGGAACATATCATGGCAAATAAAGGCATGGCATGAAGCTACTATAAGCATATAACAAAATTCCCTTAGTGACCTTGAGCCAAAAGGGATCAGAAAATACAATTGCAAGCATGTGAACATAGTAAAACATAAACAGATTCAGACTTAGTGAAAAACTGGAGCATGGCAAAACAGTTAATGAGTAGGCATGTTTACGAGCTCGATGCACTCACTACAGAGCATGGCATGACAAACTAAGCATACACCCATCAAGAAGACATGGCATAGAAGCTAGACATGGCAAGAACAACAACATAGCATGCACGGATCAATAGCAACATCCTCGGCAAAATCGCTAAACATGTCAACAATCTACCAGGAACATTTTATAGCAAAAGTAGAGCTCGATTGACTCAAGCTAGGATGATCCATAATTGCAAACAAAGACATGGATGGATCGAGCACCACAATGTTAACAAAACATCCTTAATGATCATCCTCAAAATAGGCACGGATCACTAGGAAACAACATGAACATATGGCATAACAACAAAATTAGGACAAGGACTTAGTGAAATTCTATGTCCCTGAAATCAGCATCAACGATTACGCTACTTTGCATTCTTGTGCTAGTCACCAAAAAGATCACAAAAATACATGGCATACACCCCTGTAAAGATGGCATGGCATATAACAAAACACATGTAGAGCTCAGGGTCATAGCATGCACACATTAATCATGGCAAAAATGACAAAAGGCCATTTGCTGAAACAGATCTGACATAATCATCACATAGCCCTCTTCTAAGAGCATTTCGGGAATAAAGATGAGCTCAAATGAAAATGATGCAATGAGATGAAATGATGTACTCGTCGAGACGAACATTTTGATATGCTACACGCACGAATCAGAGTTACGGATGCAGAGTTATGACATGTGGAAGAATGCAAAAAAATAAAGAGAGAGAGGGAAAAGTCAACCCGGTCTAGGGTTTCACTGTAGCTGCGGATCCTGATCCGGATGGCGCATGAACCGAGGTTGACCTCGAGCTCGCCGGAGCTGGCCGTCATGGGATCGTCGGAGGAGGAGGCGAGGGGACACGGGCGGCGCCGGATGAGGCAGGGCGGCGGAGGAGAAAGGCGGCGCGGTGGTGCTGGTGCGCCGAGGCGGCGATGGGCGGCGCCGGCGTTGAGCAACTCCGGCCTGCGCGGGCGGCGCGGCTGCCGACCGGCGACGCGACGGCGGCGAAGGGCGGCATCGGCGGAGCGCGGGCAGCGCTGGGAGGCGGAAGGCGGCGCGGGAGGGCCGGCCTCGGGCCCGTGCGGGCTGCGGCGGCGGCGGGCGCCGAGTGCCACGTGGCGGTGTGCTATTGGCGCGGGGCAGCGGTGGCAACTTCGTCCGGCCGGACCGGACGTGTCCGGCGCGACGGATGTGCAGGGAGCTAGGGTTAGGGTGCGAATGACCCAGGATTTTCGGGGAAGAGACCTTTTTATAGGTAGGAGGAGCTAGGAGAGTCCAAATGAGGTGCAGTTTTTGGCCACACGGTCGTGATCGAACGGCCGAGATGATGGAGGGGTTTTTGGTGTGTTTTGGGCCAAAATGGAAGGGTGTTGGGCTACAACACACACAAGGCCGTTTCGGTCCCTCGGTTAACCATTGGAGTATCAAACGAAGTCCAAATGGCACGAAACTTGACAGGCGGTCTACCGGTAGTAAACCAAGGCCGCATGACAAGTATCGGTCCAATCCGAAAACGTTTAACACCCGCACACGAAAAGAGGTAGAAAGGGACACCGGGTGACATAGGAACGCCGGATTGCAAAATGAACAACAGGGAAAATGCTCGGATGCATGAGACGAACATGTATGCAAATGAAATGCACATGATGACATGATATGCAATGCATGACACGCAAGCAATGACAAGGCAACAACAGCGAATAACTGGAGGACACCTGGCACATCGATCTCGGGGCGTTACAACACTCCACCACTACGAGAGGATTTCGTCTTGAGATCTAGAATGGCACCAGAGGGAAAACGGAAGAGAAAGAGAAGAGGTAAAACTAAGTTTCTCCTTTGACAAACGAGTGAAACCAAAGAACCTTGCAAAGGTTAAGCCATTTCGAGAAAAGAATACAGCGGAGATGACGAAGTTGAAAAACACCTCGTTAGAAAAGAGGAATAACGAAGAACAACTTCGGGCAGCACTCCGATTGAAAAGAAAAGGAATTGAATAAGAACTTGATAAGATGATAGAACTTGAAAAGAGGGCACGACACTCTGGTTAAATGGATAATCATGAAAAGAACATGATCTTTGACAAAACGAGATGATGGGTTAAAAGAACAACATCGCAATGCCTCCGGAACGAAAGAATAGAAGATAGATAATTGAGATAGGAGAATGGAGAAGAAAAAGCCAACTTCTGCCGCAAAAGAGCTTGAAAAGACATCTTTAGAAGAAGGGTCGAACGGAGTTGTTGGATTAACAACAACGAAAGGATAAGCTTGATATGGTCTTATGGAATACATCTCAAATTATGAGGTGACAACCTGCCACTCACGGGAAAAAGAATTGGATTGATAAGAACAAGGAGACGAGAAACTTATTTCACCGGGAGGATAGATGAAGAACTTGGATCATATATGAGCACCATAAATAGCAACAATCCTTAGGGAAGGCTTATGGTGAAATATAACCCAAGATAACTCCAAAGAAGAGATTGATGGGTTTAAAATACCTCATTCTTGATAACTTGTGAATCACGAAGCACGAAGGGAAATTAACAAGAATGACATAACACCACCTCAAAAGATATGCGTGAAAGAATTGCACTCCGGGTTGCAAGATGAAGAAAGCTTGAGCTCCTTAGAAAATAATCTCGATGAAAACTTTGAGAAGGAATATAAATCCTTGATGAACCATCATGTAGAACCTTCATGAAGATCTCCGGTAACAAAAGGATGATCAAATGAGAGGAAAGAGAAGTTAAAAACATAATGTGAAACCTTGCAATGATTGGATGAAACTTTGCGACGAGATAAAATGGAAACTTGGAACTCCAGAAAAGAAAAATGGAACAAATGAAAACGAGAATTTGATGAGCCTCCGGAACAGGGAATTGAGTTCACTCGATGAAACCAAAAATAAGAATTACATTATGCTCATCCTTCACCAATTAAATTGATGATAAACAAAGAATTTGGCATACTACTTATTCTCGTAGAAAGGATTAAGCTAGATATAGCGCAACCTTGAGAAGGTCTTCTACGAACCACCGGTAAAATTGGAAAGAACGAGTGAATTGATACAATAACATATAAAGAAAGATCTTGAACGAACCACCGTAAGAATTGAAAATGAACGAAGGTACATGAGAGAGTTTAGATACAAAAGAACGAAGAGATCATGAACTGATTAGAGGATATTTGAATGATGCACCGGTAAGATTTGGAGAATGAGGGCTGAAAGCTAAGAATGAATAAATCTTCTGAAATGATGGGCTTCGGAGTAAAGAAATGGAAAACAACTCATGAAATGCTCCGAGTGGGTGAAAAGAATTCTCACAATAAAAACAATTATGAGAGGATGGCCACCAGCTAGAATGGTGAATCTCGAGAGAACGGGAAAGATTTGGAGGAAAAACTCTTCTTCGGTCTTCAAATGTATAGAATGACGATGAGAAACACCACCATGAATTATTTAGACGCTCCGGAAGCATCAACGCGAAGAGATTGGGCCAACGATGAAAAGAATTTAACCGATCTTGGAGAAAAACATTTGATTGATGATGAATCATTCTTACGTCAAACTTCGAAATGAAATTTGAGGATAGCTCCGGGAAAAATAAGAAGAGTCGGGTAAGATCCTGGGAAAAGACCTGTGGGTTAGGGCCCACTCAAAAGAAACACCGTAGAATGATTTAAAAGAGAGAATGCACCGGTTGATTTAAATGGCTTGAATGAGATAACAACCTCGAAATAGGTTGAACTGGTCTTGAATGAAAAGACGAGCCTTCTGAGATATCTTGAGCACTCCGGGACAATAGAATAGCGAGAGGTGAATGATTAAGAATTGCACCGGCATGAGAAAGCCTTGAAATGAGGAAAGGGTATGATCAACAAAGCTTGACTTGAAACCACCGGAGAAGAAAAAGAACAAAGAATGATGAACTTGAAGCTCCGTTAGAATCTTCATGAGAAACACCGGGTAAGAACATTGAAAGGAAAGAAAGAAGAGAATTCACATCAATAAAATGATACTTGATTGAGATATATGAGTCCTCGGAGAAAAGTAAGGGAGGTAGGGCGGGAAAAACAAAGGCAACTTGGAGATGGATGAAACAAACACCGTTCAGAAGAAAACTGATACTTGATCTTGCAAATGTTGACGTGATCGAATCCACTTGAAGAGAGACACACCAGTTGAACAAGATTGGCATAACAATCTCAATTATCAAGAAGGATTAGTATTCGCATAGGCCTATGAGAACACCATTTGGGGAAGGTATGGAATCAACATTTGACATTGAAGCAACTCGAATACCACAACTCAAAAACAAAAAAATAAACAAGGGATTGGCTTGCAAAATAAGCCGGAACAAACATATGATAGAGATTTCGTCCGAAGTTTTCGTGGTGGGGCCTACACGAGCTCGATCGTACAGCACCATCATGTACAAGGCAGTGCACATGACATACGAAGCGTCCCCGAGTCGGCATAGCCAAGGACTCTTTAAGACACAATGAGACCACTGTAAAACCAACCATGAATAAGCGGACCACTAGACGTCGAACCCCAATTTCATATCATACATCTGTCGGAAAGATATCCTAGGAGCTACTTGAATTCCCACTTATAAACTCCCGAGATTTTCCGGTTATGCAATCAGGTGTTGGGGATACAGGGGAAGCATAACATCTCACCCAAACTAGCAAATCCTACATCCAACTGTATCCATCCTTCAACACATAACCAAGAAACCTTCGGAAATCGTTTACCTCAACCTTCGAAAAGAATCCGTCATACGAGTTATGGCAATACTCCCGAACTCCCGCCCCAGTACTGGGAGGCGTCGAGGTTATCTCACCAACAACTGCATAAAAGAGATTTTCGATGTCGGTGAACTCAGGTATTCCAGAACTGTAACGACAAAATTATGACGACAACACCTCGGAGCTCAACTCCCCGGGACACTGCCACAACCCCTAAATGTTAGGAGGCACCAAGAACAATGTTCTCGTCACAAAACCATCGGAACGATTCCAAGATACCCGCGTGATCCTAAAAAAAATTTAGTGAAATTTGAGAAGAGAAGAGTCAAAACTCTACGTCAGGATGCCTCACCAAAGCGACGAAGGGACTAAGGAGTAAAAAGAATCCTACTCTCCGATACATATAAATCCTAGAAGACTCCAAACATTTTTCTAGACTCAACAACGCCAGTGATTCGATCAAGCAGGGGGCTCCTAAAGTCGGGGAAGGCTCTGATACCAACTTGTAACGCCCTCGATGCGGCTATATCTCCCACGTGTCGAAGCACGACTTAGAGGCATAACCGCATTGAAAGCAATGTCGCAAGTGAGGTAATCTTCACACAACCCATGTAATACATAAGGGAAAAGATACATAGTTGGCTTACAATCGCCACTTCACACAATACATGAATAAAGCATTACACCATCCAGATACAATCAAGGTCCGACTACGGAACCAAAATAAAAGAAGACTACCCCAAATGCTACACAGATCCCCGATCGTCCCAACTGGGCTGCACTACTAATCAGCTGAAACGAAACAACACAATGAACAAGATCTTCAACGAGCTCCTCCTTGAGCTTGGTTGCATCACCTGCTAGGTAACATCGGCACCTGCAAACTGGTTTTGGAAGTAATCTGTGAGTCACGGGGACTCAGCAATCTCACACCCTCGCGATCAAGACTATTTAAGCTTATGGGAAGGGTAAAAGGTATGAGGTGGAGCTGCAGCAAGCGACTAGCATATATGGTGGCTAACATACGCAAATGAGAGCGAGAAGAGAAGGCAAAAGCATGGTCGAACAACTATGATCAAGAAGTGATCCAAGAACAAACCTACGTCAAACATTACTCCAACACCGTGTTCACTTCCCGGACTCCACCGGAAAGAGACCATCACGGTTACACATGCGGTTGGTGTATTTTAATTAAGATCAACTTCAGGTTTTCTACAACCGGACATTAACAAATTCTCATCTGCCCATAACTGCGGGCACGGCTTTCAAAAGTTCAATCCCTGCAGGGGTGTCCCAACTTAGCCCATCACAAGCTCTCACGGTCAACGAAGGATATTCCTTCTCCCAAGACAATCCGATCAGACTCGGCATCCCGATTACAAGACATCCTCGACAATGGTAAAACAAGTCCAGCAAGACCGCCCGATGCGCCGAAATCCTGATAGGAGCTGCACATATCTCGTTCTCAGGGCAACACTGGATGAACACTATGTTGGGGAACGTAGTAATTTCAAAAAAATTCCTACGCACACGCAAGATCATGGTGATGTATAGCAACTAGAGGGGAGAGTGTTGTCCACGTACCCTCGTAGACCGTAAGCGGAAGCGTTAGCACAACGCGGTTGATGTAGTCGTACGTCTTCACGATCCAACCGATCCAAGTACCGAACGCACGGCACCTCCGAGTTCAGCACACGTTCAGCTCGATGACGTCCCGCGAACTCCGATCCAGCAGAGCTTCACGGGAGAGTTCCGTCAGCACGACGACGTGGTGACGGTGATGATGTTGCTACCGACGCAGGGCTTCGCCTAAGCACCGCTATGATATGACCGAGGTGGAATATGGTGGAGGGGGGCACCGCACACGGCTGGGAGAGATCAACTGATCAACTTGTGTGTCTAGAGGTGCCCCCCTACCCCTGTATATAAAGGAGCAAGGGGGAGGCCGGCCGGCCCTCTATGGACGCGCCAGGAGCAGGAGTCCTCCTCCTAGTAGGAGTAGGACTCCCCTTTTGCTACACCTACTAGGAGGACGAAAGGAAGGAGGAGAAGGAGAAGGAAGGAGAAGGAGGAAAAGGAGGAAAGGGGGCCCGGCCCCCTCGTCCAATTCGGTTTGGGCTAGGGGGGCCGCGCGCCCTGCCTCCTCTCTTCCACCACTTGGCCCATGAGGCCCATTACTTCTTCCTCGTATTCCCGTAACTCCCCGGTACCCCCGAAAATACCAGAATCACTCGGAACCTTTCCGATGTCCGAATATAGTCGTCCAATATATCGATCTTTAGGTCTTGACCATTTCAAGACTCCTCGCCATGTCCCCGATCTCATCCGGGACTCTGAGCTCCTTCGGTACATCAAAACTCATAAACTCATAATGTAACTGTCATCGAAACCTTAAGCGTGCGGACCCTACGGGTTCGAGAACAATGTAGACATGACCGAGACACGTCTCCGGTCAATAACCAATAGCGGAACCTGGATGCTCATATTGGCTCCCACAAATTCTACAAAGATCTTTATCGGTCAGACCGCATAACTACACACGTTGTTCCCTTTGTCATCGGTATGTTACTTGCCCGAGATCCGATCGTCGGTATCTCAATACCTAGTTCAATCTCGCTACCGGCAAGTCTCTTTACTCGTTCTGTAATACATCATCCCGCAACTAACTCATTAGTTGCAATGCTTTCAAGGCTTAAGTGATGTGCATTACCGAGAGGGCCCAGAGACACCTCTCCGACAATCGGAGTGACAAATCCTAATCTTGAAATACGCCAACCCAACAAGTACCTTCGGAGACACCTGTAGAGCACCTTTATAATCACCCAGTTACGTTGTGACGTTTGGTAGCACACAAAGTGTTCCTCTGGTAAACGGGAGTTGCATAATCTCATAGTCATAGGAACATGTATAAGTCATGAAGAAAGCAATAGCAACAAACTAAACGATCAAGTGCTATGCCAACGGAATGGGTCAAGTCAATCACATCATTCTCCTAATGATGTGATCCCGTTAATCAAATGACAACTCATGTCTATGGTTAGGAAACATAACCATCTTTGATCAACGAGCTAGTCAAGTAGAGGCATACTAGTGACACTCTGTTTGTCTATGTATTCACACATGTATTATGTTTCCGGTTAATACAATTCTAGCATGAATAATAAACATTTATCATGATATAAGGAAATAAATAATAACTTTATTATTGCCTCTAGGGCATATTTCCTTCAGTCTCCCACTTGCACTAGAGTCAATAATCTAGTTCACATCGCCATGTGATTTAGTACCAATAGTTCACATCACCATGTGATTAACACCCATAGTTCACATCGACATGTGACCAACACCCAAAGGGTTTACTAGAGTCAATAATCTAGTTCACATCGCTATGTGATTAACACCCAAAGAGTACTAAGGTGTGATCATGTTTTGATTGTGAGAGAAGTTTAGTCAACGGGTCTGCCACATTCAGATCCGTAAGTATTTTGCAAATTTCTATGTCAACAATGCTCTGCACAGAGCTACTCTAGCTAATTGCTCCCACTTTCAATATGTATCCAGATTGAGATTTAGAGTCATCTGGATCGGTGTCAAAATTTGCATCGACGTAACCCTTTACGACGAACCTTTTGTCACTTCCATAACCGAGAAACATATCCTTATTCCACTAAGGATAATTTTGACCAATGTCTAGTGATCTACTCCTAGATCACTATTGTACACCTTTGCCAAACTCAGGGCAGGGTATACAATAGGTCTGGTACACAGCATGGCATACTTTATAGAACCTATGGCTGAGGCAGAGGGAATGACTTTCATTCTCTTTCTATCTTCTGCCGTGGTCGGGTTTTGAGTCTTACTCAACTTCACACCTTCTAACACAGGCAAGAACTCCTTCTTTGACTGTTCCATTTTGAACTACTTCAAAATCTTGTCAAGGTATGTACTCATTGAAAAAACTTATCAAGCGTCTTGATTTATCTCTATAGATCTTGATTCTCAATATGTAAGCAGCTCCACCGAGGTCTTTCTTTGAAAAAACTCCTTTCAAACATTCCTTTATGCTTTGCGGAATAATTCTACATCATCTCCGATCAACAATATGTCATACATATACTTATCAGAAATGTTGTAGTGCTCCCAGTCACTTTCTTGTAAATACAGGCTTCACCGCAAGTCTGTATAAAACTATATGCTTTGATCAACTTATCAAAGCGTATATTCCAACTCCGAGATGCTTGCACCAGTCCATAGATGGATCGCTGGAGCTTGCATATTTTGTTAGTACCTTTAGGATCAACAAAACCTTCTGGTTGCATCATATACAACTCTTCTTTAATAAATCCTATTAAGGAATGCAGTTTTGTTTATCCATTTGCCAGATTTCATAAAATGTGGCAATAGCTGACATGATTCGGACAGACTTAAGCATAGATACGAGTGAGAAATTCTCATCGTGGTCAACACCTTGAACTTGTCAAAAACCTTTTTGCGACAATTCTAGCTTTGTAGATAGTAACAATACTATCAGCGTCTGTCTTCCTCTTGAAGATCCATTTAATCTCAATGGCTCGCCGATCTTTGGGCAAGTCAATCAAAGTCCATACTTTGTTCTTATACATGGATCTCATCTCAGATTTCATGGCCTCAAGCCATTTCGCGGAATCTGGGCTCATCATCGCTTCCTCATAGTCCGTAGGTTCGTCATGGTCAGGTAACATGACCTCCAGAACAGGATTACCGTACCACTCTGGTGCGGATCTCACTCTGGTTTACCTACGAGGTTCAGTAGTAACTTGATCTGAAGTTACATGATCATCATCATTAGCTTCCTCACTAATTGGTGTAGTAGTCACAGGAACAGATTTCTGTGATGAACTACTTTCCAATAAGGGAGCAGGTACAGTTACCTCATCAAGTTCTACTTTTCTCCCACTCACTTCTTTCGAGAGAAACTCCTTCTCTAGAAAGGATCCATTCTCAGCAATGAATATCTTGTCTTCGGATCTGTGATAGAAGGTGTACCCAACATTTTCTTTTGGGTATCCTATGAAGACGCACTTCTCCGATTTGGGTTTGAGCTTATCAAGTTGAAACTTTTTCACATAAGCATTGCAACCTCAAACTTTAAGAAACGACAGCTTAGTTTCTTTCCAAACCATAGTTCATATGGTGTCGTCTCAACGGATTTAGATAGTGCCCTATTTAACGTGAATGTAGCTGTCTGTAATGCATAACCCCAAAACAATAGTGGTAAATCGGTAAGAGACATCATAGATCGCACCATATTTAATAAAGTACGGTTACGACGTTCAGACACACCATTATGTTGTGGTGTTCCAGGTGGCATGATTTTATGAAACTATTCCACATTGTTTTAATTGAAGACCAAACTCGTAACTCAAATATTTGTCTCTGCGATCAGATCGTAGAAACTTTATTTTCTTGTCACGATGATTTTCCACTTCACTCTGAAGTTTTTGAACTTTTTAAATGTTTCAGACTTATGTTTCATCAAGTAGATATACCCATATCTACTCAAATCATCTGTGAAGGTTAGAAAATAACGATACCCGCTGCGAGCCTCAACATTCATCGGACTGCATACATCAGTATGTATTATTTCCAATAAGTCAGTTGCTTGCTCCATTGTTCCGGAGAACGGAGTCTTAGTCATCTTGCCCATGAGGCACGGTTCGCAAGCATCAACTGATTCATAATCATGTGATTCCAAAAGCCCATCAGCATGGATTTTCTTCATGCGCTTTACACCAATATGACCTAAACGGCAGTGCCACAAATAAGTTGCACTATCATTATTAACTTTGCATCTTTTGGCTTCAATATTATAAAAATGTGTATCACCACGATCGAGATCCAACAAACCATTTTCATTGGGTGTATGATCATAGAAGGTTTTATTCATGTAAACAGAACAACAATTATTCTCTAACTTACATGAATAACTGTATTGCAATAAACATGATCCAATCATATTCATGCTCAACGCAAACACTAAATAACATTTATTTTAAGTTTAACACTAATCCCGAAAGTATAGGGAGTGTGCGATGATGATCATATCAATCTTGGAACCACTTCCAACACACATCGTCACTTCACCCTTAACTAGTCTCTGTTCATTCTGCAACTCCCATTTCGAGTTACTACTCTTAGCAACTGAACCAGTATCAAATACCGAGGGGTTGCTACGAACACTAGTAAAATACACATCAATAATCTGTATATCAAATATACCTTTGTTCACTTTGCCATCCTTCTTATCCGCCAAATACTTGGGGCAGTTCCACTTCCAGTGACCAGTCCCTTTGCAGTAGAAGCACTTAGTCTCAGGCTTAGGACCAGACTTGGGCTTCTTCACTTGATCAGCAACTTGCTTGCCATTCTTCTTGAAGTTCCCTTTCTTTCCTTTGCCCTTTTCTTGAAACCAGTGGTCTTGTCTACCATCAACACTTGATATTTTTCTTGATTTCTACCTTCGTTGATTTCAGCATTACGAAGAGCTTGGGAATCGTTTCCTTTATCCCTTGCATATCATAGTTCATCACGAAGTTCTACTAACTTGGTGATGGTGACTAGAGAATTCTGTCAATCACTATCTTATCTGGAAGATTAACTCCCACTTGATTCAAGCGATTGTAGTACCCAGACAATCTGAGCACATGCTCACTGCTTGAGCTATTCTCCTCCATCTTTTAGGTATAGAACTTGTTGGAGACTTCATATCTCTCAACTCGGGTATTTACTTGAAATATTAACTTCAACTCCTGGAACATCTCATATGGTCCATGACGTTCAAAACGTCTTTGAAGTCCCGATTCTAAGCTGTTTAAGCATGGTGCACTAAACTATCAAGTAGTCATCATATTGAGCTAGCCAAACGTTCATAACGTCTGTATCTGCTCCTGCAATAGTTCTGTCACCTAGCGGTGCATCAAGGACATAATTCTTTTGTGCAGCAATGAGGATAAACCTCAGATCACGGATCCAATCCGCATCATTGCTACTAACATCTTTCAACTTAGTTTACTCTAGGAACATATAAAAATTAAACGGGGAGCAACATCGCGAGCTATTGATCTACAACATAGATATGCTAATACTACCAGGACTAAGTTCATGATAAATTTAAGTTCAATTAATCATATTACTTAAGAACTCCCACTTAGAAAAGACATCCCTCTAATCCTCTAAGTGATCACGTGATCCAAATCAACTAAACCATAGCTGATCATCACGTGAAATAGAGTAGTTTTCAATGGTGAACATCAATATGTTGATCATATCTACTATATGATTCACGCTCGACCTTTCGGTCTCAGTGTTCCAAGGCCATATCTGCATATGCTAGGCTCGTCAAGTTTAACCTGATTATTCTGCGTGTGCAAAACTGGCTTGCACCCGTTATAGATGGACGTAGAGCTTATCACACCCGATCATCACGTGGTGTCTAGGCACGACGAACTTTTGCAACGGTGCATACTCAGGGAGAACACTTTTATCTTGCAATTTAGTGAGAGATCATCTTATAATGCTACCGTCAATCAAAGCAAGATAAGTTGCATAAAAGATAAACATCACATGCAATCAATATAAGTGATATGATATGGCCATCATCATCTTGTGCTTGTGATCTCCATCTCCGAAGCACCGTCATGATCACCATCGTCACCGGCGCGACACCTTGATCACCATCGTAGCATCGTTGTCGTCTCGCCAATCTTATGCTTCCACGACTATCGCTACCGCTTAGTGATAAAGTAAAGCATTACAGCACAATTGCATTGCATACAATAAAGCGACAACCATATGGCTCCTGCCAGTTGCCGATAACTCGGTTACAAAAACATAATCATCTCATACAATAAAATTTAGCATCATGTCTTGACCATATCACATCACAACATGCCCTGCAAAAACAAGTTAGACGTCCTCTACTTTGTTGTTGCAAGTTTTACATGGCTGCTACGGGATTAAGCAAGAACCGTTCTTACCTACGCATCAAAACCACAACGATAGTTTGTCAAGTTGGTGCTGTTTTAACCTTCGCAAGGATCGGGCGTAGCCACACTTGGTTAAACTAAAGTTGGAGAGACTGACACCCGCCAGCCACCTGTGTGCAAAGCACATCGGTAGAACCAGTCTCGCGTAAGCGTACGCGTAATGTCAGTCCGGGCCGCTTCATCCAACAATACCACCGAACCAAAGTATGACATGCTGGTAAGCAGTATGACTTATATCGCCCACAACTCACTTGTGTTCTACTCGTGCATATAACATCAACGCATAAAACCTGGCTCGGATGCCACTGTTGGGGAACGTAGTAATTTCAAAAAAATTCCTACGCACACGCAAGATCATGGTGATGTATAGCAACGAGAGGGGAGAGTGTTGTCCACGTACCCTCGTAGACCGTAAGCGGAAGCGTTAGCACAACGTGGTTGATGTAGTCGTACGTCTTCACGATCTGACCGATCCAAGTACCAAACGCATGGCACCTCCGAGTTCAGCACACGTTCAGCTCGATGACGTCCCGCGAACTCCGATCCAGCAGAGCTTCACGGGAGAGTTCCGTCAGCACGACGGCGTGGTGACGGTGATGATGTTTCTACCGACGCAGGGCTTCGCCTAAGCACCGCTACGATATGACTGAGGTGTAATATGGTGGAGGGGGCACCGCACACGGCTGGGAGAGATCAACTAATCAACTTGTGTGTCTAGAGGTGCCCCCCTGCCCCTGTATATAAAGGAGCAAGGGGGAGGCCGGCCCTCTATGGGCGCGCCAGGAGGAGGAGTCCTCCTAGTAGGAGTAGGACTCCCCTTTCCTACTCCTACTAGGAGGAGGGAAAGGAAGGAGGAGAAGGAGAAGGAGAAGGAAGGAGAAGGAGGAAAAGGAGGAAAGGGGGGCCGACCCCCTAGTCCAATTCGGTTTGGGCTAGGGGGCGCGCGCCCTGCCTCCTCTCTTCCACCACTTGGCCCATGAGGCCCATTACTTCTTCCTCGTATTCCCGTAACTCCCCGGTACCCCCGAAAATACCCGAATCACTCGGAACCTTTCCGATGTCCGAATATAGTCATCCAATATATCAATCTTTACGTCTCGACCATTTTGAGACTCCTCGTCATGTCCCGATCTCATCCGGGACTCCGAACTCCTTCTGTACATCAAAACTCATAAACTCATAATATAACTGTCATCGAAACCTTAAGCGTGCGGACCCTACGGGTTCGAGAACAATGTAGACATGACCGAGACACATCTCCGGTCAATAACCAATAGCGGAACCTGGATGCTCATATTGGCTCCCACATATTCTACAAAGATCTTTATCGGTCAGACCGCATAACTACATACGTTGTTCCCTTTGTCATCGGTATGTTACTTGCCCGAGATTCGATCGTCGGTATCTCAATACCTAGTTCAATCTCGTTACCGGCAAGTCTCTTTACTCGTTCCGTAATATATCATCCCGCAACTAACTCATTAGTTGCAAGGCTTAAGTGATGTGCATTACCGAGAGGGCCCAGAGATACCTCTCCCACAATCGGAGTGACAAATCCTAATCTCGAAATACGCCAACCCAACAAGTACCTTCGGAGACACCTGTAGAGCACCTTTATAATCACCCAGTTACGTTGTGACGTTTGGTAGCACACAAAGTGTTCCTCTGGTAAACGGGAGTTGCATAATCTCATAGTCATAGGAACATGTATAAGTCATGAAGAAAGCAATAGCAACAAACTAAACAATCAAGTGCTATGCTAACGGAATGGGTCAAGTCAATCACATCATTCTCCTAATGATGTGATCCCGTTAATCAAATGACAACTCATGTCTATGGTTAGGAAACATAACCATCTTTGATCAACGAGCTAGTCAAGTAGAGCATACTAGTGACACTCTGTTTGTCTATGTATTCACACATGTATTATGTTTCCGGTTAATACAATTCTAGCATGAATAATAAACATTAATCATGATATAAGGAAATAAATAATAACTTTATTATTTGCCTCTAGGGCATATTTCCTTCACACTACGTACAGCTAAAACCAGCCCTCAAGTTTCCCCAAGGTGGCGCCGCAAGTGGCTCTAGTTCGGACCAACACTTAGACAAGCACTGGCCCGGGGGGTTAAAATAAAGATGACCCTCGGGATGCGTGACTCCCAAGGGAAAAAGTCTAGGTGGCGAATGGTAAAACCAAGGTTGGGCCTTGCTGGAGGAGTTTTATTCAAGGCAAACTGTCAAGGGGTTCCCATTATAACCCAACCGTGTAAGGAACACACAATCCGGGAACATAACACCGATATGATGGAAACTAGGGCGGCAAGAGTGGAACAAAACACCAGGCATAAGGCCGAGCCTTCCACCCTTTACCAAGTATATATATGCATTAATTAAATAAGAGATATTGTGATATCCCAACAAAATATCCATGTTCCAACATGGAACAAGCTCCAATCTTCACCAGCAACTAAGAACGCTATAAGAGGGGCTGAGCAAAGCGGTAACATAGCCAAACAACAGTTTTCTAGGACAAGGTGGGTTAGAGGCTTGGCTTAACAATATGGGAGGCATGATAAGCAAGTGGTAGGTATCACAGCATAGGCATAGCAAAAGAGCGAGCAACTAGCAAGCAAAGATAGAAGTGATTTCGAGGGTATGGTCATCTTGCCTGAAATCCCGCAAGGAAGAAGAACGAGTCCATGAAGAAGATAAACAGACGTAGTCGAACGGGTCCTCACAAACGCGACGTTAATGGAACCAACCCGAAGAAGCAACACCGAAAAGAAGCACACAACATAGTAAACAACCAACACACGAACATGGTATGATATGCGGGATGCGGTATGTGATGCATATGCATGATTTGAAAAGGAATGATTGAACCTGGCCTCAACTTGGAAATCCAAGAGTGCCACTGGAAAGGTGAGTTGATTTCGGTCGAAATCGATATGAAGATCACCGGAATCGGATGCACGGTTTGGAAATGGCAAGCAAAACAAATATGGCACCGGTCTGCGGTAATCAGCAAGTAGCCTACTAAATGCATCACGAACAACATGCTACAGCACTCAAACATGACAAAAAAATACATTGCAGGGATCCACTCATGAAGCTTGACAAAAGATGAACACTGAGCTACGGCTAAATCATCCAATAACAGGTTCAAACAAGCATGGCAAAAGTGCAAAAGATAACAGGTTACAGACTTAGTGAAATTAACACAAGTCTGGAATTTATCATCAGGAAGCAATCTTTAGAGCATGAAAACTACATGCTACAGGAACATATCATGGCAAAGAAAGACATGGCATGAAGCTACTATAAGCATATAAAAAAAGTCCCTTAGTGACCTTGAGCCAAAAGGGATCAGAAAATACAATTGCAAGCATGTGAACATAGCAAAAACATAAACAGATTCAGACTTAGTGAAAAACTGGAGCATGGCAAAACAGTTAACGAGTAGGCATGTTTACGAGCTCGATGCACTCACTACAGAGCATGGCATGACAAACTAAGCATACACCCGTCAAGAAGACATGGCATAGAAGCTAGACATGGCAAGAACAACAACATAGCATGCACGGATCAATAGTAACATCCTCGGCAAAATCGCTAAACATGTCAACAATCTACCAGGAACATTTTATAGCAAAAGTAGAGCTCGATTGACTCGAGCTAGGATGATCCATAATTGCAAACAAAGACATGGATGGATCGAGCACCACAATGTTAACAAAACATCCTTAATGATCATCCTCAAAAGAGGCACGGATCACTAGGAAACAACATGAACATATGGCATAACAACAAAATCAGGACAAGGACTTAGTGAAATTCTAAGTCCCTGAAATCAGCATCAACGATTACGCTACTTTGCATTCTTGTGCTAGTCACCAAAAAGATCACAAAAATACATGG
Organism: Triticum urartu; assembly: GCF_003073215.2. Classification (NCBI taxonomy): domain Eukaryota; kingdom Viridiplantae; phylum Streptophyta; class Magnoliopsida; order Poales; family Poaceae; genus Triticum; species Triticum urartu. The sequence goes on along the minus strand of NC_053027.1, from coordinate 341,363,491 downwards.
CATACACCCCTGTAAAGATGGCATGGCATATAACAAAACACATGTAGAGCTCAGGGTCATAGCATGCACACATTAATCATGGCAAAAATGACAAAAGGCCATTTGCTGAAACAGATCTGACATAATCATCACATAGCCCTCTTCCAACAGCATTTCGGGCATCAGGATGAGCTCAAATGAAAATGATGCAATGAGATGAAATGATGTACTCATCGAGACGAACATTTTGATATGCTACACGCACGAATCGGAGTTACGGATGCAGAGTTATGACATGTGGAAGAATGCAAAAAAATAAAGAGCGAGAGGGAAAAGTCAACCCGGTCTAGGGTTTCACTGTAGCTGCGGATCCTGATCCGGACGGCGCTCGAACCGAGGTTGACCTCGAGCTCGCCGGAGCTGGCCGTCATGGGATCGTCGGAGGAGGAGGTGAGGGGACTCGGGCGTCGCCGGATGAGGCAGGGCGGTGGAGGAGAAAGGCGGCACGGTGGTGCTGGTGCGCCAAGGCGGCGATGGGCGGGGCCGGCATTGAGCAACTCCGGCCGGCGCGGGAGGCGCGGCTGCCGATCAGCGACGCGATGGCGGCGAAGGGCGGCATCGGGCGGAGTGCGGGCGGCGCGGGGCGCGGCGCGGGAGGGCCGGCCTCGGGCCCGTGCGGGCCGCGGCGGCGGTGGGCGCCGAGTGCCACGTGGCGGCGTGCTATTGGCGCGGGGCGGCGGCGGCGGCTTCGTCCGGTGGGACCGGATGTGTCCGGCGTGGCGGATGTGCGGGAAGCTAGGGTTAGGGTGCGAATGACCCGGGATTTTCGGGGAAGAGACCTTTTTATAGGCAGGAGGAGCTAGGAGAGTCCAAATGAGGTGTGGTTTTTGGCCACACGATCGTGATCGAACGACCGAGATGATGGAGGGGTTTTTGGGCCAAAATGGAAGGGTGTTGGGCTGCAACACACACGCGGCCTTTTCGGTCCCTCGGTTAACCGTTGGAGTATCAAACGAAGTCCAAATGGCACGAAACTTGACAGGCGGTCTATCGGTAGTAAACCAAGGCCGCATGACAAGTATTGGTCCAATCCGAAAACGTTTAACGTCCGCACACGAAAAGAGGTAGAAAGGGACACCGAGTGACATAGGAGCGCCGGATTGCAAAACAGACAAAGGGGAAAATGCTCGGATGCATGAGACGAACATGTATGCAAATGAAATGCACATGATGACATGATATGCAATGCATGACACGCAAGTAATGACAAGGCAACAACAGCGAATAACTGGAGGACACCTGGCACATCGGTCTCGGGGCGTTACAAAGAAATCTCCCTTACGCGAGGAACAAGATAAGTAGGAAATAGACTAAGAAACGGGTTGTACTATGACCCGGAGTCAATTGTAAATCAGGGGACTCACTTGTTATATAAAGGGGAGCCCCTAGGACATAGAGGACTAAGTTACAAGCTCTCGAGTTAGCCAAAGTCGCACACTTGTAATTGAGATCTCAAGCAATAATTAATCATGCAGGAAGTAGGCTTTTACCTCCATCTTGAGGAGCTAAACCTGGGTAAACTCGTGTCTCTCGATTTCAATCAACCCCGTTCGAGCTACTACCTAGCTGCGATGGCCTCACGACTAAGTCCTTTTTTGAGGATATCTACCGTGACAAAACCACGACAGGCGACCTCTGCCTCGGCCTGGGGCGGGACAAGCGGCGGTCTCTATCCCGACCTCGCCGCGGGAGATGCGTGATGCGAGGTGGCGATGCGACTGCCTGCGTAGAAACATGGAGGTGCGAGCGGCGGCCGGCGATAGCATTGCGACAGTGGTCACGTGAATCGATGCGATGGTAGGTCTTACTGGTGAGAGCGCCTAGCTCTGGCGGCGAGCATCGACACTCCTACATCTTGGAGCAGACAGGGGAGAGGAAGAGAGGTTTGCCCCTAAGGGCACCTGATGGGCTGACCCCTCTCCTCCTGCTCCAAACCGTCGGCCTGGCAATGACGGCGCGAGGCATCTCGGGCGCAGGCCCTCGTCTGGCGGGATGTTGAAGATAAGAGCACAGACATTTTTTAAATTTTGTTTTTTGACTATGACAGGAGGACCCCATACTGTAAGTGCATCTAGTTCCACCCCTAGTTGGTTTTGGAGTATTGACAACAAACCTAGTTGAGGGACTGATGTGTTTGTGAGAATTGCAGGATAACACAGGTAGAAGTCCCTCATTGATTCAGTTTTCCTACCAGAGATGACCCCTAAAAATGTATGAAGACATTGATGTCAAAGGTGGTATATGAAGATATTCTCATTGAAGACTATGACAAGAGAAGACATCGCATGAAGCCTATGGAGCTCGAAGACCTAGATCTTTTGTAGTTATGTTTCTTCTTTGTTGAGTCATAGGAACCACCGTACTGTTAAGTGGGGTCCAAGTGAACCAGTCAGAATGACTGAAGTGATGCTTAACCAAAACCTATGTCTTCGAGTGAAGACTATGAGAGCGAAACTTGTCTAGAGTCGGACAAGTCAGCTTTGCTTGTAGCCCAAGTAAAGCTGTCGCGTGAGTTTGAAATCTGACCGTTGGAACACGTGTCAGTTCCTTAGTGACCAAGGGTCATTTCGGACAAATCAGGTCAGGTTGCCTAGTGGCTATAAATAGCCCACCCCCTACAACCATAAACGGTTGGCTGCTCAGAGTTAGAGTACGGCTTTTGTCGTTTGAGAGCAACCCACCTCGAAGCCTTTGAGAGAGAATTCCTTGCAAGGATAAAGCCCTAACCACCCAGAGCCAAAGAGTGTTAGGCATCACTTAAGTCTTCTTGTCTGTGTGATCTGAAGACTTATTACACTTGAGGACTGTGAATCCTCCAGCCGGTTAGGCATCGCGTTCTGAGCATCCAAGAGACATTGTGGATTGTCGGTGAACAAAGTCTGTGAAGGTTTGGGAGTCTACCTTGAAGACTTACCAGAGTGATTGGGCGAGGTCTGTGTGACCTTAGCTCAAGGGGAATACGGTGAGGATTGGGTGTCCTGAGCTGCGTGTTCAGGACTGGGTGTCCGGGACTGTGTGTCCTAAGGTTTAAATACCTAGCCGCCCTAACCAGACGTACAGTTGTCACAGCAACTGGAACTGGTCCAACAAATCATTGTCTTCAACGACTCACTGGTTTCATCCCTCCCTTCCCTTTACTTACTGTTGGTCCTTGTGAAGTCATTGTATGATTGCACTATCTTTTGTCTTCACTGAGTGACTGCTTGTTCTGTTTGGCTTCATAATATCTTCCTACCTGATCCTTACTACATTGCTGCTATTAGTCATTGTGCTCTCACTTCATTGAATACTTGACTATGGTTTGCCTAGTGTAGTCTACCTTCCGCTGCATGGTAATAGGTTTATTTCTATCGTTTGTCTTCGAAACTTTCACGTTTTGAAGACTTTCATAAAAATCGTCTATTCACCCCCCCCCCTCTAGTCGATACAACACACTTTCAATTGGTATCAGAGCAAGGTACTCCCTTGTTCTGTGTGATTCGGTTTAACCACCTGGAGTTTTAGTTATGTCGACTGCAGGGATAATTAAAGTCTCCGCTGTGTGCCCCGTCTTCGATGGAACTGAATATCCCTACTGGAAGAATAAGATGCGCATGCATCTTGAAGCCATTCACGTTGACCTATGGTATGTCATCAAGAACGGCGTTCCCAAGGCTGGAGAAGGTGTCACTACTGCTGATGTCAAGAAGTTCATTCAACTGGACTCTACTGCCAAGAATATCATCTGTGGTCATCTGACCAAAGGACAGTATGGCCGCGTGAGTGCTTTGGAAATATCTAAGCTAGTCTGGGACTGGCTCTCCAAGGTCAACGAAGGCGTCTCAACCCAGAGAGATCAGAGAATCAGTGTCCTTCGCAACCTCTTCAACCGCTTCAAGAGAAATGACAATGAGAATGTCCAGCTCATCTTTGATCGACTCACTGACATCACAAATGAGCTTCAAGCCCTTGGCGCTACTGAGATCACCAAGCATGAAATCATCAAGACACTACTGAGATCACTTGACAGTTTGTTTGACACCCTAGCCCTGATGATTCAAGAACGTCCTGATTTCAAGACACTCGATCCGTCTGACATACTTGAGAGGCTCAACACACATGAGTTTCAGCTGTCTGAGAAAAGAGATATCTACGGTCCAAACTATGGGCGAACTCGTGCCTTGAAGGCAAAAGTTGTCTCCTCATCCGAAGAAGAATCTGACAGCGGTTCTGATTATCCTGAAGACATTGGAAGGGAACTTGCTATGCTTGTGAAGAAGTTCCAAAAATTCACCAAGAAGAAAGGTTTCAGAAAGTCCTCACGATCAAGCTCAAGGAATGATGAAGTTTCTGCTCATGACTATAAGAAGAAAACATGTCACAAGTGCAAGAAACCTGGGCACTTCATCTCTGAGTGTCCGCAGTGGGAAAATGAGAACAAAAAGAAGAACAAGAGCAAGGAATATGACTCTGACGATAAGAAGAAGAAGAAATACTCAAAGTCTTCTTCCAAGTCTTCCTCAAAGTCTTCATCACACAAGAAGAGCTCATCTGGCAAGGCACGTGCGTTTGTTGGCAAGGAAATGGATTCAGAGGAGGAGTCCGCTTCTGAGGAGGCGGAGGTGGAGTCTGAGGAGGAGTCCGATTCTGGCGTTGCTAGTCTGGCTACAGCATACGTTGCCAAGTCCATCTTCAACACTGAAGACAATGACTCCATCACCGACACAGATGCAAATGACAAGGACTACTCCGCTCCTACCTACTGCTTCAGGGCACGCGGTGCCAAGGTAAACACACGCACTACTCACTATCAAACATCCAGTGAAGATGACTCTGATTGTGGTTCAAAACCCAGCTACAAAACACTTGCTAAAATTTCAACTGAACAATAGAAAGCTATGGAACATATTCAAAAACTGTTAGACAAAAGCGATGATCTGTTAGGCGCTAAAATGACTCGATCTGAGTCCTTAATTGAAGACATAAAAAATCTTCACGTTAAGTATGAGTAACTTGAAAGTCGTCATGGAACGCTCTCAACAACTCATGAAAAGCTTTCCTATGATTATCTTCAAAGGAAGCAAGACCTTGAGAAATTAAGAGCGGCTCATGAAGATCTTCAAAAGGAAAACGAGTCACTTCGCGCCGAACAGATCAGCTCCGCTCAGGAAGGATTTGAACCACCATGTCTTAAATGCATTGAGCGTGATAATGCTACTTCTGTTGCTGAATGTTCTACTGCTGCTACTGTTGCAATATCTTCAACTGTTGATGTGGTAACTAACCCCTCTGCTGAGGATACCACTGCTATTGCTGATGAGAATGCTAGGTTGAAGACATTGCTCGAAACAGGGATGTACAAAAGTCTCAAAGGGCATCAGACACTATGTGATGTCCTCAAAAGGCAGATCCTGAACCGAAACCCTAGGAAAGAGGGTGTTGGGTTCGTAAGGAAAATGAATGTTGATGGCTCTTACTGGAAACCTGAGCAGTACCCCAAAACCACATGGGTTGCTGCAAAGGAACCTTCAGCGGATCCATCAAATCTATCTGGCTTCACTTGTGCTAATCCCATTGTCATTAATGAATCCTTTGATGCAAACTATAAACTGTTTAAGTATCAGAATGGTGAAGTGTTTGCCAGGTACATTGGTACTAACTGCAGGAATGGACCGCCTATGAAGAAGATTTGGGTGCCGAAAAGGTATGTGGAAAATCTTCCTGTGAATGTCATCATGACACCACAGGTGAAGAAGACAAACCCCAGACCACAGGCTTCATACGGTCCAAAGGCTTCATACAGACAGAGGACTCTCCTGAGTCGCACTAACGCAAATGTTTTGCAGGGAAACCATACTCAGGCCTATGAATATGAGCGCGGTTCATCGAACCGCCATGTTCATAAGACCAAAAACTATTCTGCTTATTCTTATGAGTACTATTGTCCGCCTGCAAGACTTTTTGCTAGGGCTCCAAAGCCAAAGTTCTCAGATGCTGCACTTAGACTTATTGCTTCTAAGCCACCCTTGAAGATGTGGGTGGCTAAGAAAGCTTAACTCTCTTTTGCAGGGAAAGGTCTCCAGCAGAAAACCAAAATCGTCTGACACTATTGCTGGGGACCTTAAACATCATGTAGGGCGCAAGATCAAATGCCCGAATGGTCTTACTATGTACTTCGTTCCTGAATCGCTTGCTACTCTCCCTATTAGTCCTAATCTAGATCTAAGCTTTCATAACCCACTGGTTCGTCAAATGTTTTTGCTTCACAATTCTCTTCATGAAGCCTATCCCCCTAACTGCACTGTAGGGTACGACACCAGTGTCTTCAGAATGGAGTATTGATAGTGGGTGTACCAATCACATGACTGGCAAAAGAAGCCTTCTTATGGACTCAACCTTACGTCCATCCGACAAGAGTCACATCACATTTGCTGACACTGGTAAAAGTAAGGTATTGGGTCTAGGTAGAGTTGCAATCTCAAAGGATCAACACATGGATAAAGTCATGCTTGTTGAATCCCTTGGCTTCAACTTAATGTCTGTCTCAATGCTTTGCGATTTGAACATGATCGTAATGTTTCGAAAATATCGCTGCCTTGTTCTAATGGAATCTGACAAGTCTCTAGTGTTTGAAGGGTATCGGAAAGATGATTTGTACGTGGTAGATTTCTCAGCAGGACCACAGCTTGCCGTATGTCTTCTAGCAAAAGCTTCAGAATGCTGGCTCTGGCATCGGAGGCTAGGGCATGCTGGCATGAGGAACCTCCACACCCTTGCAAAGAAGAAGCATATCATAGGCATCAAGGGCGTCAACTTCAAGAAAGATCACTTATGCGGTGCCTGTGAAGCAGGAAAGATGACGAGGGCCAAACATCCCTCGAAGACAATCATGACAACTACTCGACCCTTCGAACTGCTCCACATGGATCTTTTCGGTCCTACTCATTACTCAACTCTTACTACTACTACTACTTGTCTCTATGGCTTTGTCATTGTTGATGATTATTCTAGATATACTTGGGTGCACATAATCCTCTACAAGACTGAAGTGCAGGATGTCTTCAGACGCTTCGCCAATCGAGCAATGAACAACTATGGCGCCAAGATAAAGCACATCAGAAGTGACAATGGCACTGAATTCAAGAACACTGGTCTTGATACATATCTTGATACTTTGGGCATCACACATGAATTCTCAGCTTCGTACACGCCACAGCAGAATGGCGTCGTTGAACGCAAGAACAGAACACTCATTGAGATGGCCCGAACGATGCTTGATGAATACAAGACTCCAAGAAAATTCTAGCCTGAAGCCATTGATACTGCATGCCATATAATCAATCATGTTTATCTTCACAAGCTTCTGAACAAGACATCTTATGAGCTCCTTACTGGCAAGAAGCCAAATGTCAGTTACTTCAGAGTATTTGGAGCCAGGTGCTGGATCAAGGATCCACATCACACTTCAAAATTTGCACCAAAAGCACATGAGGGTTTTATGCTTGGATATGGAAAGGATTCGCACTCCTACAGAGTCTTCAATATCTTTCATTATAAAGTGGTTGAAACAGTGGATGTGCGGTTTGATGAGACTAACGGTTCACAAAGAGAGCACCTGCCAAATGTGCTAGATGAAGTTCCATCCAGCGAATCAATCAAGCTAATGGGAACTGGAGAAATCATACCCTCTGAAGCTCAACCTGAAGAGGAACTTATCATCTCCGCACCTGATCAACCTGAAGACAATGCTCAGCCTGAAGACAATCCCACTAACAATGACAATGATCAACAAGAGCAAAATCTTCGCCCTATACATCCTTGTGTTGCCAATGAAGTGCATATTGAGAGAATAATTGATAGCATCAATGCACCTGGTCGCCTCACTCATTCAAGGGCAACTCAGCTAGCAAATTTCTGTGGGCACTTCGCATTCATCTCAATAACAGAACCCAAGAAAGTTGAAGAAGCCTTCATGGAACCTGAATGGATTCAAGCTATGCAAGAAGAGCTTCAACAATTTGAGCTGAATAATGTATGGGAACTGGTTAAGCGTCCTGATCCTCGGAAGCACAATATAATAGGCACCAAATGGATATACCGCAACAAGCAAGACGAGCATGGTCAAGTTGTTAGAAACAAAGCTCGTCTCGTTGCTCAAGGATATACTCAAGTGGAAGGCATTGACTTCGATGAAACATTTGCTCCTGTGGCTCGACTTGAAGCCATACGCATACTGCTGGCCTATGCAAATCATCATAACATACTTCTATATCAAATGGATGTGAAGAGCGCCTTTCTCAATGGCAAGATTGAAGAAGAAGTGTATGTTGCACAACCGCCTGGCTTTGAAGATCCGAAACATCCTGATATGGTATACAAGCTCAACAAGGCACTGTATGGCCTCAAACAAGCCCCTCGGGCTTGGTATGACACACTCAAATACTTCCTCAAGAGCAAAGGCTTCATACCTGGTTCCCTCGACCCCACTCTCTTCACGAAGACATATGATGGTGAATTGTTTGTGTGCCAAATATATGTGGATGACATCATGTTCGACTGCACCAATCAGAAGTACAGTGAAGAGTTTGGATATATGATGCAAGAGCAATATCAGATGTCCACGATGGGAGAGCTGAAGTTCTTCCTCGGTCTTCAAATACGACAACAACGTAACGACATCTTCATATCTCAAGAGAAGTATCTCAAAGATTGCCTGAAGAAGTTCGGTATGCAAGACTGCAAAGGCTTCACGACGCCAATGCCAGCCAAACATCATCTGGGTCCCGACGACAATGGTAAAGAGTTCGATCAAAAGGTATACCGCTCCATGATTGGTTCTTTACTTTATCTATGTGCATCTAGGCCAGATATTATGCTTAGTGTTTGCATGTGTGCTCGATTTCAAGCGGCACCAAAGGAGTAGCATCACCTAGCTGTGAAGCGAATTCTTCGATATTTGGCTCACACCCCAACTCTAGGATTATGGTATCCAAAGGGCTCAGAGTTTGATCTGGTTGGATTCTCGGATGCTGATTATGCTGGTGACAAAGTGGATCTCAAGTCTACATCAGGCACATGTCATTTTCTGGGACGATCACTTGTATGTTGGTCTTCAAAGAAGCAGAACTGTGTATCTCTCTCCACTGCTAAATCTGAATACATTGCTGCTGGATCTTGCTGCGCTCAGCTTTTGTGGATGAAGCAAACACTCAAGGACTATGGCATTCATCTAAGGCAAGTGCCACTCTACTGCGACAACGAAAGTGCCATCAAGATTGCCAACAACCCAGTTCAGCACTCGAAGACAAAGCACATTGAAATTCGTCATCACTTTCTCAGAGATCATGTTGTGAAGGAAGATATTGATATCATACACGTCAACACTGAAGAGCAATTGGCAGATATCTTCACCAAGCCCTTGGATGAGAAGAGATTTTGCAAGTTACGGTGTGAGCTAAATATCTTGGAATCCTCAAATGTCCTATGATCAGGCACACATCCTAACACTTATGCATATTGATGACTTAGATGTGCAACACATGAAGTAAAGTATATCTTCAATCAATGAAGACATACATTCTAAGTGTGAATACATTAATGTGGAATTTCACTTCGGAGCGCCACGATAATTGTGCGCCATGTCTGGGTCTAATACTTCCTATACTGTGGGTAACGCCACCACCAAAGGTTCTGCTCGAAGTGTTTCACTCGTGGCGTTACATTTGCTATGTCTTCACATTTGGTTTGGCTTCAATTTCAACATATCTTCATGATTATCTTCACTATGTTGAATATATATATATATACTAGTGTTCTGTCCTCTACAGCATTCACTTATAGCTATGTCTTCTTGTTGAATCTTTTGAACTGAGTGAATGTGATCGGACCCTAACCTCTCTATGCTTTCTATCTCAAACTCTATCTCTCCAAGTCATATGCATTCTATTGAAACTGTTAAATGTCTTCTCTGTGTCCTTGTCAGTAGAAGATACAGAGACAAACATTAAGTCCATTTTCAATGCTCATTCCTTCACCTGAAACCCGGAGAAGTGGGAATGACCACCCAACAATCCAGGCGTGCGTGGGACGTGGAACAACCCCAGATATGCTGCATGACGGCCACGTGTCTCTCAGATGTGAATCGCCAGGGGCACCTGTGTAATAACACAGTGCCGCCCCTGTACCTATAAATACACGCCTCACAACAGTCATTATCTCTTCTTCCACTCTCGCACGAACCCTAGCGCCACCGCTAGCCCTCGACGACGCCGGCGACGAAGCGCTTCGCTGCCGCAACCTCTCCGACGCCGTCTTCATGCCGACCGCAGACATTGTCCTCTCCGCCGTCGCCGTAGGTGTCCTCCGTCACCAAGTTAGGGCACGGAAGATCGAACTGCTCGGCCTCCTCTTCCACTCCTTCTAGTAGTTCTTCGTGTGGTAAATAAAACTTCCTTTTAACGGCCCCCTTGATCCTATAGCTTTGTCATTTTCTATCACAAGCAGTTTCTATTCACACAAGTTGGATCTCATACTGCATCCCATAACATGCCTAGTATATTCACTTATGCTTCACAAAGTAGTTAGATTCCTCACTTGTACTGATCTCTGGATTCGTACAAATCTGGAACCAACTCCTTATCTATGAGTGAATGTCTTCGCACGATGAGGTCAATGTCTTCTAAACTGATTTATCTTCAAAATCTTCTGAGAATGCATATGACCTCTTCCCCTTCCCTCGCACCTTAATGCTGTCACAGGTACATGTCCATGGGAGAATCCCTTGGTTCTCATAGTCTGCATTCATTTGCAGAATACTTACAGTATCATATAAATTCTCCCGAAGCCAGTTCCTGTTTGTCCAGCAAGCGAAAACCTTTGAAGCCTTTGAACGTATTGAAGCCTTTCAGTTTTAAATTCATGGCTTTAGAGAAATCTGCAAGGAAGGGAGGCAGACAGCGTCGTGGCGGAACATCAAGAGATCTGCCTGATGACCTCTCAGAACTTTACAAGACAGATCCTGAAGAGGATTATAATCAGCGCAAGACCCGAATCCAGTGGATTCGAAGATATTGGGCAGAACAATGGTTCAAATACCGGTTTGTGACCCAAGAATATGCTGAGAAAAACGCCATCAAGCGACCATGGGGAGACATCCTATACAAGAATCTTCAACCCAGGTCCAGAGAAGAAGCCATTGAACAAGGCTTCTATCCCTGCATGGTCCGTGGGCCACAGCCTGCAGATGCACACCCATCGTCACTACTATGGTGCCGTGACGACAATCTGTTCAAGCGCAATTTCCAGTTTGCCAAGAACTCAGCGAAGCAGAACAAGAAGTCTTTGGGATTAGACTTCAAACCTGGTCCCTCTGCTCCCCGTGCCGATGGAACTCGCGAAGCTGAACCCAATCCTCTTGGGCCCTTCTACAACCTTGAAGGTCTCATCACCCATATCATGGTTCAAGGGACTGCTGTAAATGAGCCTGCAGATGACGCTGACTCAGATGAAGCGCCTGCAGCGCCGAAGCCAAAGAAACTGAAGCAGCCAAAAGTTTCCAAGCCTGCCTCTGCACCAAAAATCTCACAGGCGAAGCCCTTGGCCACTGCACCTCCTGATGACAGTGTGCAGTCTGAAGATTTGTCACGCATCTCCAAGCCCCAGAAGGTCAAGATGCCTCTGCCACACACTGTCCAAGAACTGACAGCTGCTGCCATTCTATGAAACGATGCCATTGATCTATCCAGTGATGAAGATCTTGCAGATGACGCTCTTGAGCAACTCATCAAGAGCAAAGAAGAAGCAGAAATATTCAATGATCTGTCTCTCTTTGACGTGACAATCATCCACAACTTCATTGATGAGTGGTTTGACACGCCCAACATCAGCTTCCAAGATCTGCAACTACCCATTGGCCTTAGTGTCGCCTTCCATGGCGCCATTGCTTCAGAGCTAGCTCTTGCCCAGCGCATCGTCGAACTGAAGCAAAAGATTGACTATGAAAAGGCTTAGTTCAAGAAGCATATGGCCAAGCTCAGTGTACAAGAGGTGAAAAACTTCAAGATTATGTTGCACGAGCTCAAAGAAGCCTTTCCCAAGAAACGCGCAGAAGCTCAGGGTTCTCGGAAGAGCATGAAGAGCCTGGCTGACAAGTGTGTGCAAAGCTATAATGAGGCTGAGAAGCGCAAGGCCCTTGGGCGTCCGGGCATTGATCCTAGGATGGCTGCTAAGCAGAAGAAGAAGCCCGCTGTGGCTGAACCCAACGCACCAAGGCAGGAAGCAGATCCCATTGTCCTCCCAACTAGCATGACTAGCTCGAAGCCAAAGGCCCGGTCAACCGCTTCAGAGCTGAAGAAGACGAGGACTGCTGAGGCTGAAGCAAGGAAGAGGAAACATCCTGAAGCCTCTACTACTGCCCCCTCCAAGAAGAAGCGGAAGACCAAGAAGGAACAGGCTGCTCCCACAGAGCCCTTGATTGTTGAACCCATCTCCATGGTTCGCCCTGACGCTGAACCTCAAGAACGTCAACTGACTGTCCATGAGCCTGCTTTCACAGAGGCTCATGAAGCTAAAGACTTTTCAGCAACTGATCCCATCGCTGCTGAAGACATTGGTCACCATGACCATGTTGAAGATGATGCAGTTCTTCCTCAGCTCGAGCACCAACAAGTATCATCGCCTGTGCTAACGCACAGCGAGCTCATCAGCATTGGTCGTCCTTTGACGCCAATTGCTCAGGATGCATCATGGGCTGATCGCCCACAAGCACAAGAGGAAGAAGACTTTGAGGGCCAGCCAACTCCAACTCCACAGGCGTCGCCAGTGTTACGCAGGCTTCGCAAAGGACCAAGGCCTCCAATCTCTGAGTCTGAAGCTAAAGTTGCTGAAGACATTCCGCCTGCATCAACCGATGAAGAATAAACCCCAAAAGCTGCTACTCCCCTGTCCCACCAAGAAGCTATTCTCGAGGAGAACGTGACTGTGACCGACCCTCCAGCTCATCAAGTGGAGGTTGAAAATCTTGAGGCTGCCACCACCAACACCAATGAAGCCACCGACGCTGTCATGGCTGAAGCTAATGTGGAGCCTTCACCAACCCAAGCACCAGAAGTCAGCGAAGCCACTGATCCCACTGCTTCTGTTCCTGCGCCTGCTGCTGGTCCTCAGTTCGACTATCATGTTGAGCACATGCCTTAGGTACAGAAGCCAATCCCAAGATTGCCCAGGTTTCCAGGTCCTGCATCAGCACCTGGATCCTTCAATGTCAATGGCTTCAGAGCAGACAACACTTTCTTCAATAGCTCCAGGAACCCCTACTCAAGGGAAAGAATATCATCTGATCGGTTTTGGAGCTATCCGCAGCGAAGCTATTACTCCTGCATTCTATACAATCAAGGTCGCATCTTCCCACACAAGCGTCTTGACATTGAAGCAATAGCTGGTCTGCCCTGTCTGGAAGAAGCTCTGGATTGCTTCAAAAGAGGTTGGACTGCTGCCGTTCGTCACCGACCAAGAGCATTGGAATGAAGAGTTGCTGCTCCAATTCTATGCCGCACTTCACATCCGCGGGTACAACAGAGATCCGAAGACTTGGGTCCTGGAGTGGATGACAGGAAACGTTCATCACGAAGCCAAAGCCTTTGACATCATTGAGCTCACTGGTCTACCCACTCCTGGCGATCTCTACGAAACTGGCTGTCAGCTTCACAGTGAAGCTGTGGAGAGCATCTTTCAGAAGCCTGAACCTAACATGAGTCAGATGCTCAGCATGATGAAGCCATTGCCCCAAGATGCTGCATATCCCAAGGAGTTCCTTGTTGAAGACCTTGAGTATCTGCTCAGGACTATTTAGAACTCTCTGGCCCATCAAAGGACATTCTCCACATGCCAAGCTGGAAGGTGCAATGAAGACCTTGGTCTTCTATATTCTTCATGGCAAATGCTTCAATGCACAGGACTTCTTCATCCGCCAACTTGCTGCATCAGGCTCTGATCTTTTTGGCTTGAAGTTCTATGCTCCATGGATAATGCGGCTGATTAAACTCCACTCTGGTATCTCATATCAGCCATCTACTCGCAATTATCGGATCTTTCTGCCTGATGTGGATATGTCTGTTGAAGCCATTTATCCTGAGCCTACCAAGGAACCTCTAAGTCTTCAGAATGCAGAGCATCAAAGTTTTTCTCAGAACATTGAAGGAGTTGAAGCAGTCACTCGTGTGTATCCTTTGGCTGGCACTACACGTGCACCACATCCTGCTCTCACTGAAGCCACCGATAGCACAACTGCCCAACGACCGAAGAAGCGCACTCGTGTTCTTAATGACCGAGAGCTTCTTGTGGCTCTTCATCAGAAATATGATAGGCATCATGACTGGCTGAAGCGCCAAATGCAAAGCCTCTTGGTGGATGTTATCCGCATTCGCAATCTTGCCACCAAGAATGCCTTTGTTGCACACGAAACCTCTCGACGCACCTGGAAAGGGCTGACGCTAATGTGCTCTGAAGATGATCTTCAAAAGAATGGCTTCTCTGAACGCTTCAAGTTTGACTCCACACCTTCTCGAAGGGCAGTGCTGCGATGAACTCCATCTCTTGAAGACTCTGAGTTCTCTTCCTCTGCTGCAACTGTGAATGCCACAGTGATCGAGGATGAAGACGATGCCACTTCACCGCCACCTCCTTCAGCATGCTTCGACACTGCTCCAAGCTCTTCTACACCGTCGAACACCACCGACGACCCTGCTGCTTCACCTACTCTTCATGGGAACGAGTAGATGCTCTATGTCTTCAAACCTTTTTGGTCCTTACTGACAAAAGGGGGAGAATTATATGAGTTTGATAGTCTTCAAGCGGGTTCATATGGGCGGGTGCTTTATATTTTGCTTCATGTTTACAACTCTCGTTTTGATACATTTGGTTCTTTGAGTTGTAACACTTAAACTCGATGGTCGTCTGCCACTTATTTGCTACTTTGTGATGCGATGATAAATTCCGCATGTGCGACGATAAATTCCGCACTTAGATCATTTTGCAGACGTCCATTTTCCATTATGCATGTCATCATCTTCACATACCTTCACATGCATAGTGGATTGTCATCATAAGTTAAAGAGGATCTCCACAAGCACAACCTGCCATGTGCATTTGCATTCCAAAGCAAATTACTTATATGCACATCTTCAGGGGGAGCCCTTGCGACTTGTGAAGACAATTCCTTATTCTTTACAATTTTACATATTATATTCCCCGTTGAAAACTTCAACTAGTTTGTCATCAATCACCAAAAAGGGGGAGATTGTAAGTGCATCTAGTGCCACCCCTAGTTGGTTTTGGAGTATTGACGACAAACCTAGTTGAGGGACTGATGTGTTTGTGAGAATTGCAGGATAACACAGGTAGAAGTCCCTCATTGATTCGGTTTTCCTACCAGAGATGACCCCTAAAAATGTATGAAGACATTGATGTCAAAGGTGGTATATGAAGATATTCTCATTGAAGACTATGACAAGAGAAGACATCGCATGAAGCCTATGGAGCTCGAAGACCTAGATCTTTTGTAGTTCTGTTTCTTCTTTGTTGAGTCATAGGAACCACCGTACTGTTAAGTGGGGTCCAAGTGAACCAGTCAGAATGACTGAAGTGATGCTTAACCAAAACCTATGTCTTCGAGTGAAGACTATGAGAGCGAAACTTGTCCAGAGTCGGACAAGTCAGCTTTGCTTGTAGCCCAAGTAAAGCTGCCGCGTGAGTTTGAAATCTGACCGTTGGAACACGTGTCAGTTCCTTAGTGACCAAGGGTCATTTCGGACAAATCAGGTCGGGTTGCCTAGTGGCTATAAATAGCCCACCCCCTACAACCATAAACGGTTGGCTGCTCAGAGTTAGAGTACGGCTTTTGTCGTTTGAGAGCAACCCACCTCAAAGCCTTTGAGAGAGAATTCCTTGCGAGGATAAAGCCCTAACCACCCAGAGCCAAAGAGTGTTAGGCATCACTTAAGTCTTCTTATTTGTGTGATCTAAAGACTTATTACACTTGAGGACTGTGAATCCTCCAGCCGGTTAGGCGTCGTGTTCTGAGCATCCAAGAGACATTGTGGATTGCCGGTGAATGAAGTCTGCGAAGGTTTGGGAGTCTACCTTGAAGACTTACCAGAGTGATTGGGCGAGGTCTGTGTGACCTTAGCTCAAGGGGAATACGGTGAGGACTGGGTGTCCTGAGCTGCGTGTTCAGGACTGGGTGTCCGAGACTGTGTGTCCTAAGGTTTAAATACCTAGCCGCCCTAACCAGACGTACAGTTGTCACAACAACTGGAACTGGTCCAACAAATCATTGTCTTCAACGACTCACTGGTTTCATCCCTTCCTTCCCTTTACTTACTGTTGGTCCTTGTGAAGTCATTGTATGATTGCACTATCTTTTGTCTTCACTGAGTGACTGCTTGTTCTGTTTGGCTTCATAATATCTTCCTACCTGATCCTTACTACATTGCTGCTATTAGTCATTGTGCTCTCACTATTGGGGAACGTAGTAAAATCAAAAAAAATTCCTACGCACACGCAAGATCATGGTGATGCATAGCAACGAGAGGGGGAGAGTGTGATCTACGTACCCTTGTAGATCGACAACGGAAGCGTTTGGTTGATGTAGTCGTACGTCTTCACGGCCCGACCGATCAAGCACCGAAACTACGACACCTCCGAGTTTTAGCACACGTTCAGCTCGATGACGATCCCCGGACTCCAATCCAGCAAAGTGTCGGGGAAGAGTTCCGTCAGCACGATGGTGTGGTGACGATCTTGATGTAACTACTGTCGCAGGGCTTCGCCTAAGCACCGCTACAATATTATCGAGGACTATGGTGGCAGGGGGCGCCGCACACGGCTAAGAATAAGATCACGTGGATCAACTTGTGTCTCTGGGGTGCCCCTGCCTCCGTATATAAAGGACCAAGAGGGGGAGGCCGGCCGGCCACATAGGGCGCGCCAGGAGGAGTCCTACTCCCTCCGGGAGTAGGACTTCTCCCCCAGTCCTAGTTGGAATAGGACTCATGAGGTGGGTAAAGAGAGAGAGAAGGAGGAGGGCGCCGGCCCCCTCTCTCCTTGTCCTATTCGGACTAGGGGGGAGGGGCGCGCGGCCCAGCCCTGGCTGCCTCTCCTCTTCTTCCACTAAGGCCCATTAAGGCCCATATAGCTCCCGGGGGGTTCCGGTAACCTCCCGGTAATCCGGTAAAATCCCGATTTCACCCGGAACACTTCCGATATCCAAACATAGGCTTCCAATATATCAATCTTTATGTCTCGACCATTTCGAGACTCCTCGTCATGTCCGTGATCACATCCGGGACTCCGAAAAAACTTCTGTACATCAAAATGCATAAACTCATAATATAACTATCATCGTAACCTTAAGCGTGCGGACCCTACGGGTTCGAGAACAATGTAGACATGACCGAGACATGTCTCCGGTCAATAACCAATAGCGGAACCTGGATGCTCATATTGGCTCCTACATATTCTACGAAGAACTTTATCGGTCAGACCGCATAACAACATACGTTGTTCCCTTTGTCATCGGTATGTTACTTGCCCGAGATTCGGTCGTCGGTATTCCAATACCTAGTTCAATCTCATTACCGGCAAGTCTCTTTACTCGTTCTGTAATACATCATCCCGCAACTAACTCATTAGTTGCAATGCTTGCAAGGCTTAAGTGATGTGCATTACCGAGAGGGCCCAGAGATACCTCTCCGACAATCGGAGTGACAAATCCTAATCTCGAAATACGCCAACCCAACATTTACCTTTGGAGACACCTGTAGAGCTCCTTTATAATCACCCAGTTACGTTGTGACGTTTGGTAGCACACAAAGTGTTCCTCCGGCAAACGGGAGTTGCATAATCTCATAGTCATAGGAACATGTATAAGTCATGAAGAAAGCAATAGCAACATACTAAACGATCGGGTGCTAAGCTAATGGAATGGGTCATGTCAATCAGATCATTCATCCAATGATGTGATCCCGTTAATCAAATAACAACTCTTTGTCCATGGTTAGGAAACATAACCATCTTTGATTAACGAGTTAGTCAAGTAGAGGCATACTAGTAACACTCTGTTTGTCTATGTATTCACACATGTATTATGTTTCCGGTTAATACAATTCTAGCATGAATAATAAACATTTATCATGAAATAAGGAAATAAACAATAACTTTATTATTGCCTCTAGGGCATATTTCCTTCACTCACTTCATTGAATACTTGACTATGGTTTGCCTAGTGTAGTCTACCTTCCGCTGCATGGTAATAGGTTTATTTCTATCGTTTGTCTTCGAAACTTTCACGTTTTGAAGACTTTCATAAAAATCGCCTATTCACCCCCCTCTAATCGATACAACGCACTTTCACATACAACCACACAATGACGGAACTGAGCAACTGCCATTTCAATAACCCCGCGTCTTGATCTCATGGCAGATGCAGACACATCGACATGTATCCTAAGGAGAAGGCCAATGCGTCAAAGTGGCAGAAGTGCCAGGTCCAAGCGTGTGTTGGAGAAAAGCGGCTCATGGCGGCGGAGCTCCAGCACTATGCTTGTAGTTTCTTGCTGCCGACCCCCCTCCAACTTTACCCCAGACTCTCTCCTCTCAAAATAAGGACATGCGCGTCCAACTCAAATCAGCCACACGCCACAGCGAAGTGAACAACTGAAAAACATAGGCAATGGCGGGGGCATGACCGCACAATGTTGCAAACCTGACGTAGTTGTTTGGCCTATACGCACCAACAGGCAAGTGAGCAACACGACGCATGCTGGTACTATGAGCACAAGAGGAGAGGCAGCGAAACAGTCTGCAGTAGCAGACGAGGAAATGAAAGAGAGCATAGTGATGGTCGAGAGTTGTGAATGTTGCAGGTTATGCGTTTGATGAAATGCATGATCGTAGCTGCACTGCACTGGCTTGTGTGATATGGGCCATGTGTTCGAAACCACTCTTAAAACCACCCTTTAAAACTATTAGGGGGTATTGTATCTGGTTTTATATAAATTCCAGGGGGCTAAATATCCGGTTTTAAAGTTTAGGGGGTTATGTGATCGTTCTCTGAAACCTCAGGGGTTATGTAGATTTCTTTCCGCAAATCAATTGATCTTTTTTAAAAAAGAATACACAAGACTTGATGTTTTCTCGTAAAAAAGAGTAAGATAGTGTTTTCTGCAAATGTAACCTTGAACGCGGTGCTTTGCTGCAATTTACTCCTTCCTTTGTTTTCTTCCTTCGTTCGTTCTGGTCGTTTCAGTGAATCGATCTCGCCCACCAAACCCGACCACCCGATCCCCCGGACAGCCGGAGAGCGAGACGAAGCGGCGACGCCTACCGCAACCATGCTCAGGGTCGCAGGTCGACGCATATCCTCCCACCTCGCATGGCGCCCCGCCGCGGCCGCCTCCGCCGGCGGCCTCCCTGGCGACGACTTCCCCCGGGACCAGAATCCGCGCTTCGCCATCGAATCACCCTTCTACGTCGCTGCCAGAGGTGCACTTCCTGCCGCCCCGGTCTCTCCGTCAATGTCTCCCTCCGATCTGCGACACATGGGGAACCCATCCCTGTTCCTAGGGTTTATAGAGCCAGCGTTGGGCGTGGCCATCTAGTTGCTGATCTATGATAACTGATGTGAGGAGGGTTGTTTAGATATTTTTTGGATTACTCACTCCTTCATGCCCGATTGCCTTGCGAGTCCTCATCTGGTTTAGCGGCTGGATTTTTTTTTAAACTGTCACCCGGGGGAAAGACTCCCCATCTGATTTTTTTTGAGTTTTACAGAGTTAGGTAGTTTTAGAGGAGAAGTAGTCACGCCAAAGAGTAGCATGGCCCTTTAGTTCGGCAGTTTTAGCCGATGAGATCAGAGTTACGTCTGAGATTACATTATGAATTACATGCAGTGGATCCACATTGATCCCCTGAAAAACACTCTGTGTTGCGTGCATCCCATATTTTCCAAAGGATTAGGAGGAAGATAAATGGCCAAATGGATGTTGGCAAATGTCTACCAGCTGGGCATGTGAAGAACAAGTGAGCCCTGTCCTCCAAGGCGGCCCAACACCGAGGGCAACTGGCTGAATCCATCAGCGTCTTGCGATGGAGGTTTGACTTGGTGTTGAGCCTATCGAGGTAGAATAGCCATCAAAAACATGTACCCTACTTCGGACCTTTGAGTTCCAGATGTTTGCAAGGTTTGGATCAGCGAGCTGGGAAGCAAACACCTCGTATGGCCCTTTTGCGGAGAAAGGGGAGCCATTCAGTAATGACCACGGGTCCGGATCCGCGGTGAGAAACATCCCACGGTTAAGGTTAGTTGATTAAGCAAATCTAAATCGATCCCATCCAGCATAATTCGATCTAGAATGCATTTTGCTGTAGGTTGTGGGTGAATAAGGCGGGGAAAGCGATGCAAAGTGGCGCAGGAAGTAGCCATCTATATCAAGCCAAAAGGAGGTAGAGGAGTTATACCATTAACTGCTTGTGAAATATCCTGCTTTTGTAAGTGCTTGTAAATGACTCTGCCAAGAAAAGAGGCATTTGCTCCTAGTCCTTATATAGCGGTGAGTATTGAGTAACCCAATGAGGTTTGTGGGCTGGAGGAATTTGAATGCAAATTTCAACATGAGGCAATTGTTTTTGTGCTTCTAAGTTTTCGACCCCAAGACCACTTTGCAACTTTAGGTATATGCACTCCCATGCAACCAAGCATTTAGCACCTGAGAAGGTGTCATTGTTAGACCAGAAGGAAATCCTCCTATGTTTGTCTAGCTCCTAAAGAACGCTCTTAGGAAGGGCAAATCATAGCATTAAGTAAGTGGGTAGGTTGTGAAGCACTGCAGAGAGCAGTATGAGTCTGCCATCGCGTGAGAGAAGCAGCACACGCCATCCAGAAGGTAGATGTCGCATTGGTCAATGACTGGTTGGAAGGTCGCTGGGTGTAATTTGTGCAGTGATAGCAGGAGACCTAATAGGTATCTTTGGGGAAAGGAAGCAATATCAATAGCCAAAATGGCTGCCATGGTAGTCTAAATGCCGTCGTCTACATTGATGGGAATGAGGGTGTTTTTGGAGAAGTTTATATTGTGCCCGGTGACGGCAACAAAGTCATTGACGATTTTTTGTAAGTTGGAGGCAGCATTTGTGTCAGCCCTGGCAATGATCAGCGTGTCACCCGCATATCACATGCTTGCATGATCAAGCATTGTAGCACGTCTAGCCACAATGGTAAATAGGAAGGGGGAGAGGGGGTCTCCCTGTCTAAGACCATTTCTGCATCGGATCCAAGGTCTCGGAGAGCCATTTAGTATGATTGCAATGTTGCTTGAATTCAGCAGGGCTTCAATCCATGCAATCCATTTGTCGGAAAATCCCCTAGTGCGAAGAATTGGGAGGAAAGAGGGCCAATAGAGTCAAAGGCTTTGCTAAAATCTAGTTTTATGGCCATCATAGGTGATTTTAAGGTGCCTTCAAAGATGGAATGGTCACCCTTGTGGTTGGTCGACTTGATGTAGCCGCCGTAGCTTCCTCTTGTCGATGCGCAGCGTGCTCTTCATCTTGGACGTGACAGTCTTCTTGTCGGCACCGTTCTTCATGATGGACTTGGGAGTGCATGAGCATGCTCTTCACTTGTCGTTGCTCTTGAGCTTCATGGTGGTGATGGAATCGAGGCCGATGTGAACTTGAAGAAGATGGTAGCTGAAAGTATGTGCACTTGAGCGTTGTCGTGAAGATGATCTTGAAGAGGAAGATGACTTGCAGTTGTTGAGCATGTTTTCGATGAACTCCATTTCTGCATTCAACTTGGCGTCGAAGTGGTCCACCTTGTCATCAAAGTAGTTCTTTTAGGCGTGTAGACTGGATGCAATTTGCCTTAGCTATCCATAGTGACACTCGGGCAAGAGTTACCTCTTTTCGATCTTGGTGAAGGATCAAGTGATCTGTCAATTGACAGTGTAAAATGAGTGCACTTGGTGGAGCTCGGTAGGGAATTATTGGCACGATTCAAGCAATATGAAGTCCAAGATACGTAAAAGCTGGAAGCAAACCGCAAGGAACACAAAATGCGACATGTTAGAGGTCATGTTGGATAATCCTATCGGACATTCCGACGCTATCCAGAGAGCACTTGGTCAATCGGACATAGGGTTGGACCCTGGGTTGGACTGTCCAACTTGATAGGTTTCAGCAACCTTAGCTTGTTGATGATGATCCTCACTTCCCCTTTGAGTACCTTCTCCTTACTTGAACATCCTCCTTTTCCAAGCTTCCCTCGCGGATGGTGTGGGCACTTGTGCATGGCCTACACTGAATGTTTGTCATTCGGTTCAAACCTAAAGGTAGATAGAATTCACCTTAATACATGTGATGTGCGTGTCCCTTGGCAACGCAGCCAAGGCCATGAGATGACCGTAGGGTGCTTTGCACCATACACCCCCCCTCTCTTGAAAAGAGTTGTCCTCGACCCTAAAACGCCATCACCATGGAGAAGGAAACAACAATCACTATGTACTCAAGAGTGGAACTCATTGATCACTATGCACTCATCATCTTGATGCTTTGTATGGCCACTCTTCAATGTCGCTACTCCATCCATGAGATGTATCATGCAACAATAAGGAAACAACAATGAAAGTGTAGCTCATTCCCAGATCTCGCGCGCAGTTTAGGATGGGATGTGACTAGTGTAATCGGGTTAGGTTGGAGAGGGCAACAATTTGAAATTCCCAGATCTTGCGTGCAGTTTAGGATTCGGCCTAGGTATAGGAGTAGGCCAGGGAGCCGAATAGGGGACCATTGGAGGATTTCCTCCAATTTTTTTTCGAATAGGGGACCGTCGATGAGTTGATCCTAGCAGTGAACATTGTTTTTAAGGCGTCCCTAAGGCGTCGCCTAGGCGATGCTTAGGCGTCAGGGCGCCTTGCGAGCTCGAGGCGTCCACCTTGCCTTATGTACCTGTGTAAGGCGTCCTCTTTAAACTTTAAGGCGTCCAAGGCGTCTGCTTAGGCGTCCAGGTTGTTGCCTTAGTCCATTTTGGACGCCTTAGCTTGCCAGGCAGGCAGGGGAGCTGTTTTAGGGGGGAAACAGAGTTTTGGCGGGAAACAGAAAGGATGTTGGCAGTTGGCACCAACAGGTAAGAGGGGGAGAGAGAGAGAGAAACAGCCCCCAATCCACACACTCCTCCCCCTCCTTCCCTCCAGTGGCTCCTCTCTAGCAGATCTGCTTTCCTCCTCTGTAGCAGATCCTCTCTGGCAGCTCCTCCCCCTCCTCTCCAATGTCTCCTCCTCCTCTCCAATGTCTCCTCCTCCTCTCCAACAGCTCCTCTTCCTCTCCAGTACAGCAGCAACAACCAAATTCTACTATATTCTGCTGCTTAGAACTCCCTAAGGCGTCCGCCTTGCCTTATGCCTTATCGCTTAGGCAGTGAGCCCCCCCCCCCCCCCCCCCCCCCCCCCCCCCCCCCCCAAGCGCCTTGCCTCGCCTTACCGCCTTAAAAACATTGGCAGTGAAGAGTTGGAACGGAGGATTCATCCACAAGTGAGATGTAATAGCTGCGGTGCAAGATGGTTCCTTTTAAGGAGAATGATATCTCGGATCTATTGCTACACAACCTGAAACGAGAAGAGTGGAGAGATGGATCTGACCCTATACTCGTATGCCGGGTGGAGAGCAGCGTCGAGATTGTCATCGAAGATGAGCTGGAGGTGATGTGGACGTGGAGGCTACACCAGATATGATCTTGGAAGTCCAGCCCCATGGAGTCCCTGCACCCCAGCATGGTGCGGAGTGCGACGGCTGTGGCATTGAGGTAGCGTCGGGGTTCATTGTCGTGAGATCCGTCCAAGGCAGAGGTGACCGGTGAGCTTTTGGTAGTGGAAGACATGTTTGAGGGGTTGGGGGCATTGGTGGTGACTGTCGGAGCCAAGTCGAGAGCTATGGTGGGAGAGTCGTGTGTGGTGATTCCTGGGGGACGGCATGGGCTACGGGTGTGGGCCTAGGGCTGGAGCTGGCCGCCGGGAGTTTGGCGGCAATCGATGGCGGATGGCTGGGAGGGGGAAGAGAGAGCCATCCGCCCTGTCTGGCCACTGTTTTAGCTGCTGGATTGGATGGTTGTAGTTGTATGTTTTTTACTATGTAGATTATTGAAGTTATGGTTTTGATTATGGTGGTTTCTTGTTTATTCCTGAACAGTTTTGGCTGATGGTTTTCATTATTATGGGCTTATGTCCGGTTTGTTCTAATTGGTCTAATATGTTATGCTTCATCCACTAGCCAACTCAACCAAAAGTCCGAACTGATGCTTCATGCACTAGCCAACGCAACCAAAAGTCCAAACTAGTGGAAAGGGCTAGGCAATCTGCATATACACTTCAACACCCATCTTTGGGATGTCTCTGTAGTACCCTACTTTGCATACACATCTTGTATCAACATTGTTCAGAAATTTCCTGTGATCATATGCATCAATACCAGTGTGATGGTTCTTGTAGGAATTTTCTGTCCCCTTTCTGTTTCCCTAAAGGAAAAGGACAGGCAGATTTATGTTTTGGATGTTTATTTGTTCCCCTCCAATATTAGCTAGCAAGTATTTTGCAAACCATAGAATACCTGCTAATTTGTTTAGAAACAGCTATTATCTGGGCTCCATCATTAGATAACTTAGTTTATGTAATGAAATTGATAATTCTAACAAGAATTTAATGTTTATTCATTCTGTCCTTTGATACGCAATGAGACAGTTATCATTACTTATGTTATTTAAATATAAGTGACGTTGGCGGCTTAATTTCTTATAATGAATGAACTCCTTAGTTCATGTTGCCTGAATAACTGGATATGGTCTAAGCTCTTTAAAGTAACCATTTATTAGAACGAGCTTTTTGTAATATGTACTCGTCATGCTGAAACAACTTCTGTCTCAACCTTCCCACGTACATATCAACCATCTGTGAGATATTCCTCAAAGTTACAATCTGTGTTCTCATATTTTACATTCCTTATAAGTAGTATCATTTATTCTACTTTGTATGTTGCTGTTAAATTCTGACAAGTTGCAGTTGTGTTTCAATGTACTACATCGGATAAAGAAAATCAGTGTAGAAGGCATGCAGTGGTGTTTTTTTGTTTGCAATGCTCCAGATAGGATATATATATATATATATATATATATATATATATATATATATATATATATTTGCAATTGTAAGGTCACATATAGTGAATTTTGAATGTTATATAATGGACGGTTACCACCAGAATTTGTTGGACTAATGGTTGTAAAGTATTCACAGCATATATTTCAGTAATCTGTTGTGATAATTCTGAAGTGCAACTTTTATTGTGTGGTTGGGTGGCATGTATAATTTTCTTGCTTGTAAGTGCAACTTTGGTTGTGTGGGTTGGTCTAGTTCTTCCCTGTGCTGCTTTGTAATATTACAACATAAAATTGTGAAGACATAATACTGCTATTGCCATGTTGGTTTCTTGTTTCTTTTGGTATTTCAGACATCTTATCTATTTGCCTCCTTGTGCAGGCTTTTCGGCTGAATCTCTTGTTCCGAGGAACCAGGATGGAGAGTTGGCTGAGCTCACACCAACTACAGCAGCTCTGAAGAATCCCTGTGCCAAAATTGTGTATGATGAGTATAACCACGAGAGGTACCCACCTGGTGACCCCAGCAAGCGTGCCTTTGCCTACTTTGTGTTGAGTGGTGGGAGATTTGTGTACGCATCCTTGTTGCGTTTGCTCGTCTTAAAGTTTGTCCTGAGTATGTCAGCAAGTAAGGATGTGCTTGCCCTCGCTTCCCTTGAGGTTGACCTGTCAAGTATTGAGCCCGGTACCACTGTGACTGTAAAGTGGCGGGGCAAGCCAGTTTTCATCAGGCGCAGGACTGAAGATGATGTGAAGCTGGCCAACAGCGTTGATGTTACATCTCTCCGTGATCCACAGGAGGATGCGATGCGTGTCAAGAACCCTGAGTGGCTTGTTGTCATTGGTGTCTGCACTCACTTGGGCTGCATTCCCCTCCCCAACTCTGGGGACTTCGGTGGCTGGTTCTGCCCATGTCATGGCTCACACTATGACATCTCAGGTAGAATCAGGAAGGGCCCAGCACCATACAACCTGGAGGTCCCGACCTACAGTTTCTTGGAAGATAACAAAATGCTTATTGGCTAAGAGCACTGGCCGTAAGATTAATCCCTATGGTGCTGTGCTGCCATTTTGTGTTGGTTTGACGATTCATCTTTTTGTTGCTTGGATAGTCCTTTGATGGACTGTTATCTTAGTGCAGTACTCTTACTAGCACTGGATAGTAAAGAATAATCTGCTGCTACTTTGGTACTGTTAATTAATTTCCAAATATGGCCGTGTTTTCTGGAGCTCACTAGGAATTATCTTATTGTCATATCTTAGATGCCCCTGTCAAGCCTTCATATGATTGTTTTCTACCAACTTTTCTTCAGTCTCCATACATGTGGTCTGCTGTTGCTGATATGTTTGGATGTCAGATGAAATATTTCTCCATGAGCTGTCTTTATGATGTGTGGATGATGTTAGTGATTGCTGTCTTTATGATGGAGTACTCTTAGTGATTGCTCGCGTATTCTGTGTGGAATCGGGTGTTGCAGGATGATTTAATTTGTTTATGGATGTCAGTTGACCTTTATTCTTTGTAATTTACAGGAAAAACGACTAAAATATTGGTAAATTGAGGGATTTGGCGGGCGAGTTTTTCTCTGTTCGTTCGTGTTCGTGTCGGAATCGACTCTTTGGCGCTCGGATGTTGTTTGTTAGTCGGAATTGTTTGATATCGTTCGTTTAATCGCACCTTTTACTCCAGAAATTGTGTAATTTTTAGGAGTTAGTTTCCAGTTCTCGCGAATTTGGTTATGTGGGCGGGTGAGCTTCATCCGCTCCTCTGTTCTTGTTGATTTTCTGGATTTTGCGTCTCGATGTGTTTTTGAATCTTGTAATTACTGTCGCTGTTGGTTTTAATTCATTGTATTGCGGGTATAATTCTCATTCTTTGATTTGCAATTTTTAAATAAAAGTTGATGCTGTTTGTCCAGTTTGCCGTGTGTTCGATGTAGTTTTTTGCAGGGTATTTTTCGATAGTTTAGTTGTTGGACAATTGTTAGGCGAGTTATGTAAGTGCGATTGAATTGGCACCTCTGTTAGTCTATGACATATCTGTATTTCTACTGCTTTAATTTTATTGTTGTTGTTCTGGCATACGCTGTAGTGCACTGCATTTTCGTTAGCAGTGTACTTCGTTTTAGCTGTATTACAGTGGTCATGGCAGCTTATGAGATTTCTCTTTTCTTAAACTGTATTCTGTGTTTTAGAGGATTGCATAATATGTACTTTCGTACTACATTAACAACATGGTTAATATTCTATCGTGCTATTAGAATAGATGGTCCATTATATGCTTTTGTTAGCTGAATAGTTATTATGACAATTTTTTTGAACTGAATACTATGAGAATTCTTTTGAACATCATATGTTAACTGTAAAGTTTCGACCATTCGCATTGCATTGTTACTGTTCAAATGTTATATTTAGGACCAACTATGTGTTTGAGAGAACTGCATTACTGTCAGCAGCAACTTGTCTAAAAATGGGTGATAAAATGATGCAGATGAGGTTGCATACTTTAAATAGGCACCGTTCAAAGTGTCTGGTGGACATAATTTTAAAAGCGTACAGCATTAGCAAAACATTAGAAATATGCCACCGTTGGCTTGCTTCATATTTAGACTGCCTACAGTGCAAATATTGTGAACTTCAGGGAGTCTTCTTCTTTGTAGAAAAACAGCATGGCCACTTCTCCGACCTCAAAGCCATTCCGGGAGACAAATTCTTTCCAACTAGTAGTTATGTTGATGCATTCTTGAGAGTCGATGTGGTAGTCAGCTTGCATGTCTCCATACCCATTCTTGTGTACTGTCTCCAAAGTAACCTTCCCTGAACTCAAAGCAGGAAATTTTACTATGGATGGCAGTTTCTGCATTTTGGAAAGGATGGAAAAAGAATGTTTATAAGTAAATAACAATGTATGAACATATATATACCCATTCTTTATACTTAGGATGATCTGTTTTATGTTGAGTTAAATATGTACATATATATGACTACTATTTTTTATATTATACGGAATTGACCTCTAGTTTTACTAGGATATATATTATACTGTAACATGTTTGTACTGCAAGGTCATTTACAATGTACTTCGCTAGCATGTTAAGAGAACTGCAATACTGATCTACTGACCCTCTTTTTTGTTCGTGTGTTGTGGTACTAAAGAAAAATAGGTGGAAGCATCTAGCCTTAATAGCTAACAAATCTGAACAACAATACAAATTATGTTTTGTATTTTGTTGACACTACTGAACAAATTGATTGAACTATATATTCAGATGTGGATTTGCAGGTAGATTATGTCCAAAATTATGAGGGAAAAAACATATCCAACTTTCCTGTAGATCTGCGGGTGTGAGGCGATGAAGAAATGGCGGCTGAAACCCCCTGTTGGGTATCATCAGGCATCCGAGCATGCTGCGCCACTCGGTGTTGGTGAGCTCTAGACCTTCTGCGTACATGCATGTGTCCGCTACCGGCGCCATCCTTGCCAAACACCCGCACTTACAGTCCATGGCGGGTTCAGTGGAATTCTATAGAAGAGCTGGGGATGGGATGAACCCTAGATCTACGATTTGAAGAAAAAGAGGAATGAGGGAGGCGTTGTGTTAGTCTGGAGCACGAATGGATACGTTTTTATTCAACCAATTGACCAACGGAAGTAATAAATGTTTGTGGTTGGTGTTAGGTGGCGGATTGGTTCTGATTCAGTGTGCGCGAATGCATTTGAGTAGTATGAGGACTGCATACCTGAAAATAGCGAATTGCATTGTCATATCAAGGCGAACCGCGGAACGCGTGGTTGGGCCTGCGTTTGTGTATGGTACGTGAGATTATTTAAAAAAAATCAGTGGCCTCTCTTTTTGTGTGTTGGGCCTGTGTTCGGGGAGTGAAGACGCATTGGGCCCAAGTCGGCCTGTGAGCACGGCTGGTTCCCGGTGCATTGTGTGCGGCCTAATATTTAGTCCCACCTCGCCCGCGGAAGGCGCGCCCGACCTGTTTATAAGCGCTGGCGAGGCAGCCGTATCGAACTCCTCTGGTTACTTATTTGGGCGCTTATACACGGCGCTCGCTACTCTATGCTCTCTGACCTGTGGGCCCATGTGCGCCCGGCCCCATGCATTGTGGATCAGAACGACTCGCCTTCTGTGGGCGCAGACCTACTACAAGACTGGCTGGGGCCGGCTACACCTGGGTGGTCAATTTTTTTTCTATTGTTTTTTTCAATGTAGGGGGGGGGGCGTGCACTGCTTTGTAAACCATCTGTGCACGCAGTCCGTACTACATGCACAGTTCTCATTTTTTGTTTTCATGTTTTTGCTCTTATGTAATCTTTTTTCCAATGTAGGGGAGTGCACTTCTTAGTAAACATACTTGTACTGCATTGATTATGTTCCTGTACTGCACGTTCATATATTTCCGCACTACATATATAGATCACATTTTTCTTTTTGTGTTTTTCATTCCAATCACAGATGTCAGAGCAAAAGTTTAACAGTCCAGCGTCGTGAAGAACACTGGGGACTGGTGTGAAGCACGGAAGAGATTCTATATCCACGTGAGGAATGTGCTCATGGTAGAAGATTTTCTCTTTGTTGAACAGCACTGAGGAATAGAAATTGGCTTGACTAGCAGTCCAGAAATGCCTCTTCCTAACGCGAGCAGAGTTATAAGGGTTGTATTCTTCGAAGAATACATGCTCGCCGAAGAAATCATCAGCCTTGAACTTTTGCTTGCGTGAGAATGGATCCTTTGGCTTGGGCAGAGGTGTGTCAGTGAGTTGCGTCACGACCTCAGGAATCGCAATCTCAGGTTCTTCAGGCTGAGGAATTTCTGGTTCCTCTTCAGTGGCAGTCCGCGTCTTCAGATGTTCAGCAGCAGCAATTTCTTCAGCGCTAGTGGCTGGAATTTCCTCATGTGCAGATGAAGTGGGGTGAGTTTCTTCAGAGCCCATTTGAACAGTTTGTGCGGGGGACTGAGGTATTTGCTGCAACGGTGTGAACATTGGAGAATTTGGATGCTGACTTTCCCAGAATTCATCACTCATCACTGGTGTGGAGCAGCCAACGTCCACATCTTCATCTTCCATTTCTTCAACGCCAGACTCATCAGCTGTGAACTGAGGCATAGGCGAGGAGATAACAGGTGTTGAAGGGATCGCATCCACTTCAATTTCTTCATCAAGTTGCTCTGACGAAGCAGCAGAGTGATTTTCGTCATCAGATCCGCTAGGGATCTCATATTCTTCACCAAAAGGAACAAGGTCCTTTGATGGCATGGTTGAGATCGGAACAACATCAATGGGATTAGCAAATGAACTGGTCAAAGGCTTCATCTTCTTCGGAGCTGAAGAATCTGAAGTAGCTGATGCTTTCCTTTTCTTCACTGCTGCATGCTCTGCAGCCTTGGTCTTCTTCACATCTGATGTAGATGGAAGTATCGGAGTTGGTGTGGGCGCAGGAGGAGCAGAGGAATCTGGTTGATTTTCTTCAAGCACAACCGATGCAGTTGCCCTGATTTCTTCAGTTTCTTCAGGCGGACCACTAGTGGATGCCCTGGCAATTTCTTCAGCGGCTGGAATGCAGTCATCAGCCCTGGAACTCACATTT
The DNA here is from genome assembly GCF_003073215.2 of Triticum urartu. Taxonomy (NCBI): domain Eukaryota; kingdom Viridiplantae; phylum Streptophyta; class Magnoliopsida; order Poales; family Poaceae; genus Triticum; species Triticum urartu. The sequence continues at coordinate 341,332,678 of NC_053027.1, read as the reverse complement.
TCTTCAGCAGCCTCATTTTCATCAGCGGTGCTGGCATGTTCTTCAGTCGGCTGAGCAGATGCTTCAGCCTGAGGAACTTCCTGTTGGGTTGGGGCTGTAACATTGGAAGTGAAGTTATCAGCAAGTCTTACAAAACGAACTTTGGCTCCAAGCCAATCAGCATGGTATGTGTCAAATTCATCACCGAGTTTCTTGATCTCAGATTGAGTAGTGACAAGTTCTTCAGTTGTCATAGGGACAACGCTTTTCTTCAGATAGCGCTCCTTCTTGTACTGCGCTTTCTTGATCTGCCTGGCCTTCTCAAATTTCCACTTTTCTTCTTGAATGAAGTGATTCAGCATGTGACTTTGGCCAGGAGTCAGCTTGAAGTCAGGCATGGGAGTGTTGGGTCCTTGTGCCAAACATCAATGTACTCGAGGATCAACTTTGGATCCAAAAGGAGCGGCACATTTGTTCCCTTGGCTCTAGCGGCCCTGACTTGCCTGTCTCTGATGATTTCTACATGTTTATCATCATCAGCTTCGTCTTCTTCAGACGGCACTTGAAAAGCAACTTGCTTCTTCTGAGGACTAGGGCGAGGACCTCGTCCAGCAGTGGCCTTTGTCTTCAGCAGAGAGGGTCCCGTTGAAGAATTTGGTGCAGCTGAGGAACTAGCTGAAGCTCCTGAGGCAATTGAGACGCTTGTGGTCCTTTGACACGTGGCGAGATGCACAGGTGCAGAGGACTTTGTCAGAGCGGCGAAGACTTTGGCGGAGGAGCTGAGGAATTTTGAGGAACAGGAGCAGCATGAGGATTTTGCCGTGAGGGCTTTGAGGATTCTGCCCGTGAGGGCATTGCTGAGGAACTTGGCCTTGAGGGCACTGTTGGTGAAGCACTTGGCTTGTGCGCAGGCTTCTTTGACATAGCCTTCTTCAGCTTGACAGTAGAGGCCTCAACAGAGGCAGCAGCAGTAGCAGAGTCTTCATTGAATTTCCTCACTGCTTCTCTGGCTTGCTTAGCCAACTTGGCTTGGCGCTTGGCCCATTCATCAGGATAGTCCTCACCGCGCTTGAGGCTGGTGGGATATGCTATTTGGCCAGGTGCCAATGGAGGTCTTGGGCAAGGAGGATTGAGAGCGAATTTCTTCATGTATTTGGGAGTGACATATCTGTACTCCCTCCACTCTCTAGCCCATCTCCTCTCTATCTTCTGAATGCGCACCTTGCGCTCATTCTTGGTTTCCTCAGGAGGTGTGCAGTACCCAGCATATATTTCATCAGGGATCTCAAACGCTGTATTGACCTCAGGCCTCTTTCTTCCTTTCTGTGGCTTCTTACCGTCAACCATTTTCTTCAGTTGAGAAATTTGAACAATTGAATTCTCTGAAGAAGTATGCAACTTTTCTTCGAGGAACGCTGCAAATGAGTTAAGTTGATGAGAACCTAGTGATTCAGCAGCTGACATGAGTACCTGTTATAGTTGCGAGGAATTTGGAGAGGTCATATGCGTTCTCAGAAGGTTTTTCAAAAAGGAACAAGTTTGAGGAATTTGACCAGATGAGTCTTGAAGAATTTCACTAAGCGTTCTTTGTCTTAGGTTCCAGAGTTGTATAGATCGAAGATCCACACAATTGAGGAATCTTGAAGAAAAATGATGCTTAGAGAAACGAATCAAGAACAGATGACTTGTGAGGTGTTTAGTGTGTGAGGATATGAAGACAAACACCTTTGAAGATTTTGTAGATAATCATTCGAATCAACGAGGGAAGTAAAAGTAACTTTTAGTTACCCTGGATGAAGAACAAGACGAACAGTGAAGTGGAGAGGTGAAGTTCGTATGTGTAGATCTTCCACGCCCTAACTCGGCGGAGGAAGACGGCTATGGCGGCGACGGAGTGAAGATTTCCGCGGCCGGCGTGAGTACGGCGGCGGCGAGGTTGAGACAGTGAAGCTCTTCCTCACCGGCGATGATGAAGTAGCGGCGACGCTAGGGTTTGAGAAGCTCGAGCTGGAGAGAGGTCAAGAGGAGTAAAAGAAGTGAGGAAGGGGAAGAGGGGTATTTATAGCCACAGTGAAAAACTGTTCGCCCGAAGAAATTGGACGAACGTGCCCCCGATCCTTCTCATTCGCTTGACATGTGTCACCCACGTACTGAGAGGTGGAGATCGTGTGCGACCGTGGGTGAATGGATAAGTGTATCGTGGGATGTGGAACGGTTTGAGCGGCAAAGCCGAAAATTTAGATAAGATAGGTTTTAAAGTTTCGTTTGCAATTTCTTCAGCTGACAAGGACACAGTGAAGATTTTGAACGAGTTTCAAATAGAATGCACATGAAGAATTTGTGAACAGATTGGGTTGAGTATAGCATAGAGGGGGAAGGGTCTGATCACATTCACTTAGTAGAAAAACTAACTTGAAGAATTAGCAATAAGTGAATGCTGTAGAGGACATAAACTCATATATATATATATATATATATATATATAGCCAACGAAGAAAAACGACGGAAACAGTGAAGACAATGCAAAGTTGAAGAATTTGAACAACTGAGGAAGTTCAACTTTTGGTGGTGGCGTGACCCACCGTATAAGAATGATGATTTCAGACACCGCGTACAATTATCGTAGGGTTATGAGAATCAAATTCTCCATTAATTTCTTCACACTTAGAGTGTTATTCTTCATTGATTGAAGAAAAACGTTTCTTCATGTGTTGCACATCTAAGTCATCAATTTTGCATAAGTGTTAGGATGAGTGTCCTTTTCAAAGAACATTTGAAGATTCTAGGATATTTAGCTCACACTGCAACTTGCTAAATCTCTTCTCATCCAAGGGCTTTGTGAAGATATCGGCTAGCTGTTCTTCAGTCTTCACATGCTCAATAGAAATGTCACCCTTCAACACATGATCATGAAGAAAATGATGACGAATCTGAATGTGCTTTGTCTTCGAGTGCTGAACTGGGTTGTGAGCAATCCTGATGGCACTCTCATTATCACAGAAGAGAGGCACATTCTTCATGTTGACGCCGTAGTCCTTGATAGTTTGCTTCATCCATAGCAATTGAGCACAGCAAGAACCAGCAGCAATGTACTCAGCTTCAGCAGTAGATAGTGATACGCAGTTCTATTTCTTCGAGGACCAACAGGCCAAAGATCGTCCGAGGAAATGACATGTACCAGATGTTGACTTGCGGTCCACACGATCACCAGCATAGTCAGAGTCAGAATATCCAATGAGATCAAAAGCTGAGCCCTTGGGGTACCATAATTCAAGTGTTGGTGTGTGAGCTAGATATCGAAGAATATGCTTCACAGCCTTATGGTGTGATTCCTTCGGTGTAGCTTGAAATCAGGCACACATGCAAACACTAAGCATTATGTCTGGCCTAGATGCACATAAGTACAATAAAGAGCCAATCATGGAGCGGTATACCTTATGATCGAAGTCAATACCATTTTCATCAGTGCATAGATGGCCATTTGTGGGCATAGGAATTTTGACGCCTTTGCAATCTTGCATGCCGAATTTCCTCAGTACATCCTTGAGGTATTTCTCTTGAGATATGAATATGCCATTGCGTTGTTGACGAATTTGAAGACCTAAGAAGAATTTCAACTCTCCCATCATATACATTTGATATTATTCACTCATCATATAGGCAAATTCATCACTATAACGTTGGTCAGTACAGCCAAAGATAATATCATCAACATATATTTGGCACACAAACAATTCACCATCATAAGATTTAGTGAAAAGAGTAGGGTCGAGTGAACCGGGTTTGAAGACTTTCTTCATGAAGAATTCCTTCAAGGTATCATACCATGCCCGAGGGGCCTGCTTGAGGCCATAGAGGGCCTTGTTGAGTCTGAAGACTTTGTCAGGATTCTTTGGATCTTCAAAACCTAGGGGTTGAGCAACATATACTTCTTCATCAAGCTTACCATTGAGGAATGCACTTTTCACATCCATTTGATATAAAGTGATATCATGATGGTTAGCATAAGCAAGTAATATGCGAATAGCCTCAAGTCTAGCAACAGGTGCAAAAGTTTCATCGAAATCAATTCCTTCAACATGTGTGTAGCCTTGAGCTACAAGCCGTGCCTTATTCCTCACCACAAGGCCATTTTCATCTTGCTTGTTGCGGTAGATCCACTTTGTGCCAATGATATTATGCTTGCGAGGATCTGGACGTTTGACCAGTTCCCAGACATTGTTGAGCTCGAAATGATGTAATTCTTCTTGCATGGCCTAAATCCACTCAAGCTCCAGAAATGCTTCATCTACCTTAGTGGGCTCTGTGATAGAGACAAATGCATAGTGCCCACAAAAGTTAGATAAATGTGAAGCTTTTGAGTGTGTGAGAGGACCTGGCGCTTTGATGTCATTGATGATCTTTTCAACTTGCACTTCTTTTACAATGCGAGGATGAGCTGGTTGTCGTTGATGAATTTGATCAGCATTCTCTTCAGCACCATTTTCTTCAGTATTTTCTTCAGGTGCATTAGCTCGACGCTCTTGATGTTCTGGAATGAATTCTTTAGCAGATTCTTCAGTAGGAATGACATCCTCTGTAGCTTTCAACTTGATAGTTTCCTCAGGTGCTGGTTCATCTATCACAGTAGGTAGGTGCTCTCTTTGCGAGCCATTAGTTTCATCGAACCGCACATCTACAGTTTCAACAACCTTGTGAAGAACATTGTTGAAGACTCTGTAGGTGTGCGAGTCCTTTCCGTAACCAAGCATAAAACCTTCATATGCTTTCGGTGCAAATTTTGAGTTGTGATGAGGATCTCTAATCCAACATTTAGCACCGAAGACTTTGAAATAACTTACATTGGGTTTCTTATCAGTGAGGAGTTCATAGGCAGTCTTCTTGAAGAATTTGTGAAGATATACTCTATTGATGATGTGGCATGCAGTATCAATTGCCTCAATCCAGAACCGACGAGGCGTTTTGTATTCATCGAGCATAGTGCGAGCCATCTCATCAAGAGTCCTGTTCTTGCGCTCCACGACGCCGTTCTGCTGAGGAGTGTAAGAATCAGATAACTCATGAGTAATACCAAGTTCATCAAGATAGTCATCGAGACCAGAATTCTTGAACTTAGTGCCATTGTCACTTCTGATGTGCTTGATCTTCACACCAAAGTTGGTTGAAGCCCTCGAGGAAAATCGTTTAAAGACTTCCTGCACTTCATGTTTGTAAGTAACAAGGTGTACCCATGTGTAACGAGAGTAATCATCAACAATAACAAAGCCATATTGAGATGCTTCATTTGAAATAGCAGAATAATGATTAGGACCGAAGAGATCCATGTGAAGCAATTCAAATGGGCGAGTAGTGGTCATGATATTCTTCGCTGGATGCTTGGACTTTGTCATCTTCCCAGCTTCACAGGCTCTGCATAGGTGATCCTTGAGGAATTTGACATTCTCGATGCCAATGACATGCTTCTTCTTCGCAAGCGTGTGCAAATTCCTCATGCCTGCATGACCAAGTCATCGATGCCAGAGCCAGCCTACTGAAGCTTTTGCAAGTAGACACACGGCTGGTTGTGGTCCTGTAGAGAAATCAACAATATACAGGTCTCCTCTCCTAAAGCCTTCGAAGACTTTGGAATTGTCAGCTTCCATAACCACAACACAACGGTACTTGCCAAAGACAACAACCATATCAAGATCACAAAGCATTGAGACAGACATAAGGTTGTATCCTAAAGACTCAACAAGCATGACTTTGTCCATGTCGATCCTTTGTGATTGCAACCTTACCTAGACCCAATACCTGACGTTTGCCTTTGTCGGCAAAGATGATATGCTTCAGATGCGACGGAGATAATAGAGCATCCATCAATCGATTCTTGTCACCAATCATGTGATTTGTACATCCACTATCGAGGACTGATACGTCTCCGTCGTATCTATAATTTTTGATTGTTCCATGCCAATATTATTCAACTTTCATATACTTTTTGGCAACTTTTTATATTATTTTTGGGACTAACATATTGATCCAGCGCCCAGTGCCAGTTCCTGTCTGTTGCATGTTTTTGGTTTCACAGAATATCCATATCAAACAGAGTCCAAACGGGATAAAAACGGACGGAGCTTATTTTTGAAAAATATGGAAAATTCGGAAGGAAAAATCAACGCGAACCAGTGCCCGCGGTGGTCACGAGGCAGGGGGGCGCGCCCCCTACCCTCGTGAGCCCACCGTAAGGCGGTTGACGCTCTTCTTTTGCCGCAAGAAAGCTAATATCCGGAAAAAAAAATCACGGCGAAGGTTTCATGCCAATCGGAGTTACAGATCTCCATATATATATGAAACGGTGAAACAGAGCCAGACGAGAACGCAGAAAGAGAGAGAGACAGAGAGACAGATCCAATCTCGGAGGGGATCTCGCCCCTCCCGTGCCATGGAGGCCATGGACCAGAGGGGAAACCCTTCTCCCATCTAGGGAGGAGGTCAAGGAAGAATAAGAAGGAGGGGGGCTCTCTCCCCCTCGCTCCTGGTGGTGCCAGAACGCCGCCGGGGGCCATCATCATCACCGCGATCTACACCAACACCTCCGCCATCTTCACCAACATCTCCATCACCTTCCCCCCTCTATCTACAGCGGTCCACTCTCCCGCAACCCGCTGTACCCTCTACTTGAACATGGTGCTTTATGCTTCATATTATTATCCAATGATGTGTTGCCATCCTATGATGTCTGAGTAGATTTTCGTTGTCCTATCGGTGGTTGATGAATTGCTATGATTAATTTAATTTGCTTGTGGTTATGTTGCTGTCCTTTGGTGCCCATCATATGATTGCGCGCGTGGATCACACCATAGGGTTAGTTGTATGTTGATAGGACTATGTATTGGAGGGCAAGAGTGACAAAAGCTTCAACCTAGCATAGAAATTGATGCATACGGGGTTGAAGGGGGACCAATATATCTTAATGCTATGGTTGGTTTTACCGTAATGAACATTAGTAGTTGCGGATGCTTGCTAATAGTTCCAATCATAAGCGCATAGAATTCCAAGTCAGGGATGACATGCTAGCAGTGGCCCCTGCCACATAATACTTGCTATCGGTCTAGTAAAGTAGTCAGTTGCTTAGGGGCAATTTCGCAACTCCTACCACCACTTTTCCACACTCGCTATATTTACTTTATTGTTTCTTTTATCTAAACAGCCCCTACTTTTCATTTACATAATCTTTATTATCTTGCAAACCTATCCAACAACACCTACAAAGTACTTCTAGTTTCATACTTGTTCTAGGTAAAGCGAACGTCAAGCGTGCGTAGAGTTGTATCAGTGGTCGATAGAACTTGAGGGAATATTTGTTCTACCTTTAGCTCCTCGTTGGGTTTGACACTCTTACTTATCGAAAACTGTTGCGATCCCCTATACTTGTGGGTTATCAAGACCTTTTTCTGGCGCCATTGCCGGGGAGCAATAGCGTGGGGTGAATATTCTCGTGTGTGCTTGTTTGCTTTATCACTAAGTAATTTTTATTTGTTGTTCTTAGTTGTTTTCTATCTTTAGTTATGGGTAGAAAACGCAAAATACCAAAAAAATTAGTTGTACCTACTGAACCAATGGTTGAAGGACCACTCAAAATCTATCACACTGTTGAAGCTTTTTACTTGGATCATCTTCGATCCCTTTGTGCTCATGCCGAAACCCCAACTAGCTTAGTTGAGGGAAAATCTTTAGATGAGCATGCTTGTTATGTGCGACACCGTATATCTGAAAAAGGGAAACTATTATGGAGTCAAATTCAACGTTTGCAATGCTATGCTTGGAATTTATGTGAAATATATGATTTTACTTGTTGTTTTGAAAACCCTAAGGAACACCTTCCCTATCAATGTGAGTTTAGTAATAATGGAATCGTATCTTCGTATGCTAAGGGTGTTTATAATTACTATGATGTTCAACAAATTGAAGAATTTGTTGCTTTTAAGGGTGCTTACGAAATTGCTTCTTTGATTGAAAAGTATGGTGCTACTCTTTATGAATCTGAAAATTTTGCCATACTTAAATATTGCTATGATAATTATGCTTCTAATGCCTATGTTAAACCATATATTGAGGAATACTCCGCTGTCCAAGAAGGGACTAATATTTTGCAGGAGTCTATGGAAGAAGAAATTGATGAAACTATGAGCCCATTGGATGAAAAAGATGATGAGGAGAGCGAAGAACAAAAGGAGGAAGAGCGGATTGATCACCCGTGCCCACCTTCTAATGAGAGTAACTCTTCAACTCATACATTGTTAATTCCCCTTCGTGCTTACCGAAGGATGATTGCTATGATGACTGTTATGATCCCTATGATTCTTTTGAAATATCCCTTTTTGATGATGCTTGCTATGCTTATGGCCAAGATGCCAATATGAATTATGCTTATGGAGATGAACTTGCTATAGTTCCTTATGTTAAACATGAAATTGTTGCTATTGCACCCACGCATGATAGTCCTATTATCTTTTTGAATTCTCCCGATTATGCTATATCGGAGAAGTTTACACTTATTAAGGATTATATTGATGGGTTGCCTTTTACCGTTACACATGATGATTTTGATGAATATAATATACATGTTCTTGCTGCTCCTACTTGCAATTATTATGAGAGAGGAACTATATCTCCACCTCTCTATGTTTCCAACATGATAAAATTACAAGAAACTGTTTATACTATGCATTGGCCTTTACTAGGTGTGCATGAATTGTTCTTTTATGACATGCCGATGCATAGGAAGAGAGTTAGACTTCGTCATTGCTTGATATATGTTGCTTTGTGCTCACTACTAAATTACAAATCATTGTTAATTAAAATTGGCTTTGATATACCTTGGGATCCGGGTGGATTCACTACTTGAGCACTATATGCCTAGCTTAATGGCTTTAAAGAAAGCGCTGCCAGGGAGACAACCCGGAAGTTTTAGAGAGTCATTTATTTTTGTTGAGTGCTTTCATATAGTTTAAAAACAACAAAAATAAAGAGGGGAACCCAAAACTTTTTCAAAAAGAAAAGCGAAAGTGAGAAAGACAAGCATTGTTGAAGTGGGAGAGCTCCTTGAACTTTGTTCATGCTCACGGCAACTTTGTGAATCTTGATTACAGAAACTTTTCAACAAAAATAATTATCCCCTTGTACAATTCCATTGTATTATAAAAATAATGTGCCAAGGTTTGCCTTTAGGATGTTTACGATGCTTGTTGGTTTGTGCGGTGCAGGACAGAAACTTTTGCTGTAGTGCATGAATTTTATTTTTTTACTGGAACATCAAATGGTTCTGATTCTTTTTGCACTGTCTTTCTGTACAAATTTTTTATTTGTCCTAATTTTGGCAGAAATTTTCAAGTATCAAAAGTATGGTGAATGTTCAGATTGCTACAGACTGTTCTGTTTTAGACAGATTCTGTTTTTGATGCATAGTTTGCTTGTTTTGATGAAACTATCAATTTATATCAGTGGATTAAGCCATGAGAAAGTTATACTACAGTAGACACAATGCAAAAACAAAATGTGAATTGGTTTGCAACAGTAGCTAGAGTAGTGATTTGCTTTATTATACTAATGGATCTTACCGAGTTTTCTGTTGAAATTTTGTGTGGATGAAGTGTTTGATGATCGAGAAGGTCTCGATGTGAAAAGAAGGAAGAGAGGCAAGAGCTCAAGCTTGGGGATGCCCAAGGCACCCCAAGTAAATATTCAAGGATACTCAAGCGTCTAAGCTTGGGGATGCCCCGGAAGGCATCCCCTCTTTCTTCAACAAGTATCGGTATGTTTTCAGATTCGTTTTGTTCATGCGATATGTGCAATCTTGGAGCGTCTTTTGCATTTAGTTTTCATTTTTCTTTTATGCACCATGCTGGTATGAGATAGTCCTTGGTTTATTTATAGAATGCTCATTGCACTTCACTTATATCTTTTGAGTATGGCTTTATAGAATGCTTCATGTGCTTCACTTATATCATTTGAAGCTTGGATTGCCTGTTTTTCTTTACATATACAACCGCCATTTGTAGAATGCTCTTTTTCTTCACTTAGATTTGTTAGAGCGTGGGCATATCTTTTGTAGAAAGATGTAAACTCTCGTGCTTCACTTATATCTATTTAGAGAGATGACAGGAACTGGTCATTCACATGGTTAGTCATAAAATCCTACATAAAACTTGTAGATCACTGAATATGATATGTTTGATTCCTTGCAATAGTTTTGTGATATAAAGATAGTGATATTAGAGTCATGCTAGTGGGTAGTTGTGGATTAGTAGAAATACTTGTGTTGAGGTTTGTGATTCCCGTAGCATCCACGTATGGTGAACCGTTATGTAATGAAGTCGGAGCATGATTTATTTATTGATTGTCTTCCTTATGAGTGGCGGTCGGGGACGAGCGATGGTCTTTTCATACCAATCTATCCTCCTAGGAGCATGCACGTAGTACTTTGTTTCGATGACTAATATATTTTTGCAATAAGTATGTGAGTTCTTTATGACTAATGTTGAGTCCATGGATTATACGCACTCTCACCCTTCCATCATTGCTAGCCTCTCTAGTATCGCGCAACTTTCGCCGGTACCATAAACCCACCATATACCTTCCTCAAAACAGCCACCATACCTACCAATCATGGCATTTCCACAGCCATTCCAAGATATATTGCCATGCAACTTCCATCATCATCATATACATCACTTGAGCATTCATTGTCATATTGCTTTGCATGATCGTAAGATAGCTAGCATGATGTTTTCATGGCTTGTCCGTTTTTGATGTCATTGCTACGCTAGATCATTGCACATCCCGGTACACCGCCGGAGGCATCCATATAGAGTCATACTTTGTTCTAGACATTGAGTTGTAATATTGAGTTGTAAGTAAATAAAAGTGTGATGATCATCATTATTAGAGCATTGCCCCAGTGAGGAAAGGATGATGGAGACTATGATTCCCCCATAAGTCGGGATGAGACTCCGGACTTTAAAAATAAAATAAAAGAGGCCAAAGAAGCCCACCAAAAAAATTTAAAAAAAAATAAAAAATAATAAAAAAAAAAACAGAAAAAATGAGAGAAAAAGAGAGAAGGGGCAGTGCTACTATCCTTTTTCCACACTTGTGCTTCAAAGTAGCACCATGTTCTTCATATAGAGAGTCTCTTGAGTTATCACTTTCATATACTAGTGGGAACTTTCATTATAGAACTTGGCTTGTATATTCCGATGATGGGCTTCCTCAAATGCCCGAGGTCTTCATGAGCAAGCAAGTTGGATGCACACCCACTTAGTTTCAGTTAGAGATTTCATACACTTATAGCTCTAGTGCATCCGTTGCATGGCAATCCCTACTCACTCACATTGATATATATTGATGGGCATCTCCATAGCCCGTTGATACGCCTAGTTGATGTGAGACTATATTCTCCTTTTTGTCTCCCCCACCATCATATTCTATTCCACCTATAGTGCTATGTCCATGGCTCACACTCATGTATTGCGTGAAAGTTGGAAAGGTTTGAGAACGTCAAAAGTATGAAACAATTGCTTGGCTTGTCATCGGGGTTGTTCATGATTTGAATATTTTGTGTGGTGAAGATGGAGCATAGCCAGACTATATGATTTTGTAGGGATAACTTTCTTTGGCCATGTTATTTTGAAAATACATGCTTGCTTTATTAGTATGCTTGAAGTATTATTGTCTTAATGTCAGCGGATAGACTATTGCTTTGAATCACTCGTGTCTTAATATTCATGCCATGATTAGACATATGATCAAGATTATGCTAGGTAGAATTCCACATCAAAAATTATCTTTTTTATCATTTACCTACTCGAGGACGAGCAGGAATTAAGCTTAGGGATGCTGATATGTCTCCGTCGTATCTATAATTTTTGATTGTTCCATGCCAATATTATTCAACTTTCATATACTTTTTGGCAACTTTTTATATTATTTTTGGGACTAACATATTGATCCAGTGCCCAGTGCCAGTTCCTATCTGTTGCATGTTTTTGGTTTCGCAGAATATCCATATCAAACGGAGTCCAAACGGGATAAAAATGGACGGAGCTTATTTTTGGAAAATATGGAAAATTCGGAAGGAAAATCAACGCGAACCAGTGCCCGAGGTGGTCACGAGGCAGGGGGGCGCGCCCCTACCCTCGTGAGCCCACCGTAAGGCGGTTGACGCTCTTCTTTTGCCGCAAGAAAGCTAATATTTGGAAAAAAATCACGGCGAAGGTTTCATGCCAATCGGAGTTACAGATCTCCATATATATACGAAACGGTGAAACAGAGCCAGACGAGAACGCAGAAACAGAGAGAGACAGAGAGACAGATCGAATCTCGGAGGGGCTCTCGCCCCTCCCGTGCCATGGAGGCCATGGACCAAAGGGGAAACCCTTCTCCCATCTAGGGAGGAGGTCAAGGAAGAAGAAGAAGGAGGGGGGCTCTCTCCCCCTCGCTTCCAGTGGTGCCGGAACACCGCCGGGGGCCATCATCATCACCGCGATCTACACCAACACCTCCGCCATCTTCACCAACATCTCCGTCACCTTCCCCCCTCTATCTACAGCGGTCCACTCTCCCGCAACCCGCTGTACCCTCTACTTGAACATGGTGCTTTATGCTTCATATTACTATCCAATGATGTGTTGCCATCGTATGATGTCTGAGTAGATTTTCGTTGTCCTATTGGTGGTTGATGAATTGCTATGATTGATTTAATTTGCTTGTGGTTATGTTGCTGTCCTTTGGTGCCCATCATATGATTGCGCGCGTGGATCACACCATGGGGTTAGTTGTATGTTGATAGGACTATGTATTGGAGGGCAAGAGTGACAGAAGCTTCAACCTAGCATAGAAATTGATGCATACGGGGTTGAGGGGGGACCAATATATCTTAATGCTATGGTTGGGTTTTACCTTAATGAACATTAGTAGTTGAGGATGCTTGCTAATAGTTCCAATCATAAGCGCATAGAATTCCAAGTCAGGGATGACATGCTAGCAGTGGCCTCTCCCACATAATACTTGCTATCGGTCTAGTAAAGTAGTCAGTTGCTTAGGGGCAATTTCGCAACTCCTACCACCACTTTTCCACACTCGCTATATTTACTTTATTGTTTCTTTTATCTAAACAGCCCCTACTTTTCATTTAGGTAATCTTTATTATCTTGCAAACCTATCCAACAACACCTACAAAGTACTTCTAGTTTCATACTTGTTCTAGGTAAAGCGAACGTCAAGCGTGCGTAGAGTTGTATCGATGGTCGATAGAACTTGAGGGAATATTTGTTCTACCTTTAGCTCCTCGTTGGGTTCGACACTCTTACTTATCGAAAACTGTTGCGATCCCCTATACTTGTGGGTTATCAAGGTCCCACTCAGTGGTTTTGGGTTGATCATCCTGCAGATGAATTAGTGCAACTTATAAACTCATATACTTCATCAGTGAAGAATATGACATCCATTCATCAGATCAATTTCATCAAGCAACAGAACATATAAAGCAGTATGAGGACATGAGAAATGAAAGTTCATTTCTTCATGATTAGCCTGCGTCCTTTCAGGCATGCTTAGGTCTCCAGCAAATTCTTCAAACGATTTCGTATGTCTGGAGACCTGACCCTGCAGAAGAGATTAGTTCTTTTTCTTCACCACCCACATCTGAAGGCGCGGCAAAGAGTTCATCATTCTGCGAGCTCCATATGAGAAGGATGACATAGAAGCCAGTCCATTTTGTTTCACATAAGAGGGGTTAGAGTAAGCATAAGAGTAAGCAGAGAAATTCTTCGAGGACTTATGGACATAATGATTTGAAGAATAATGCACATATCCATAATCCTTAGATCTTCCATGCGAAACAGATGGGTTAGCACGATGATGTTCATATGAGGACTTTGATCCTTTTGAGGAATATGATCCATGTGAGGAGTTTGGTCCGTATGAGGACTTGGATCCATATGAAGAATTTGATCTGGGGTTCCTATTCTTCACAGGTGGCGTCATGATGACATTCACCTGAAGATTTTCAAGGCATCTTTTGGGAACCCAGATTTTCTTCATAGGGGAACCGTTCCTGCAGTTAGTGCCAACATATCTAGCAAATACTTCACCATTCTGATTTTTGAACAGTTTATAGTTGGAGTCAAATGACTCATCATCAGAACGAGGAGATTCACATGCAAATCCAGATAAGTTAGATGGATCAACTGGAGGTCCCTTTGCAGCAACCCATGTAGTTTTAGGGTACTGCTCAGGCTTCCAATATGTACCATCAGCATTAAGTTTCCTCTCAAAGGCAATACCCTCTTTCCTAGGGTTCCTGTTGAGGATCTGCTTTTTAAGCACATCACAAAGAGTCTGATGCCCTTTGAGGCTTTTGTACATGCCTGTCATGTACAATTCTTTCAACCCTGCATCGTCAGTGATACTAGCAATGTCCTCAGATGAGGAATTAGTGATAGCAGAGGCATGTGAAGAATTTGAAACATTTGCAGCATTTGAACATTCAGGTGAAGAATTAGCAGATTCACGTTCAATGCATTTCAAACAAGGAGGAACAAATTCTTCCTGAGAAGCGCTGATTTGTTGAGCAAGTAATGAATCGCGCTCCTTCTGAAGATCTTCATAACTCACTCTTAGCTTTTCAAGGTCTTGCTTTCTTTGAAGAAATTCATAAGAAAGCTTCTCATGATCAGATAAGAGAGTGTTATGATGACCTTGAAGATTGTCAAACCTAGTCTGAAATCTCTGAAGATTTTCATTCAAGGCTTTAGTGCGATCCATTTCTTCACCCAACATATCATCACTTTTGTCTAGCATGTTTTGAAACTTTTCAAGGGCCCTTTGTTGTTTTACAGCAATCTTAGCAAGTTTAGAATAGCTGGGCTTAAGGTTTTCATCAGATTCATGCTCACTGGATTTAGAGGAGGTATATTTGAGTACCTTGGCACCCTTTGCCATGAAGAAATAGGTGGGAGCGTAGTCATCATCGCCTTCATCAGCCTTGTTGGTGAGGTCATTTTCTTTAGTGTTGAAGATAGACTTGCTGACGAATACAGTAGTGAGATCTAGGCTCGCCACTCCGGACTCGGACTCCTCAGATGACTCCTCTTCCTCATCCTCTTCAGATTCAGCCTCAGAGTCCATTTCCTTGCCAATGAATGCCCTAGCCTTCTTGGAGCTGCTCTTCTTGTGATATGAAGGCTTTGAGGATTTTGATGATGAAGATTTTGTGGACTTCTTCTTTTTCTTCGCATCATCAGAACTGTAATCCTTGTATTTCTTCTTCTTTGATTCCTTTTCCCACTGAGGACAATCTTAAATGTAATGTCCAGGTTTCTTGCACTTGTGACAGAGCCTCCTCTTGTAGTCACTGGATGAGGAATCATTGCTCCTTGAGGGTCTTCCAAGGCAACCACGTCTTGAGAACTTTTGCAACTTCTTCACGAGCAGAGCCAGATCATGGCTTAGTTCTTCAGGATCACGAAGGCTGCTACCAGAGTCTTCATCTTCGGACTCAGATACTGCCTTGGCCTTCAGTGCACGTGATCTGCCATAGCTCAAACCATAGAGATCTCTTTTTTCAGCAAGTTGGAACTCATGAGTATTTAGCCTCTCGAGAATATCAGCAGGATCAAGTGACTTGTAATCAGCACGTTCTTGTATCATCAATGCCAGAGTGTCAAATGAGGAATCAAGCGATCTCAGCAATTTCTTCACCACCTCATGGTCGGTGATGTCAGTGGCACCAAGTGCTTGAAGCTCATTTGAGATGTCAGTGAGGCGATCGAAGGTTTGTTGAACATTTTCATTGTCGAGTCTTTTGAAGCGGTTGAAGAGATTGCAAAGAACATCAACTCGAGAGTCACGCTGTGTTGAGACTCCTTCATTCACTTTGGACAACCCGTCCCAGATAAGCTTCGCTGTCTCCAAAGCACTCACTCTGCCATACTGTCCTTTGCTCAGATGGCCACATATGATATTCTTCGCTTGAGAGTCGAGTTTCTTGAATCTCTTCACATCAGCAGCATTCAGAGAAGGTGTGACTGAGGGAACACCATTTTCCACAACATACCAGAGATCGTTATCAATTGCCTCAAGATGCATTCGCATCTTATTCTTCCAGTAGGGGTAGTCCGTCCCATCGAAGGTAGGACACCCAGCAGAGACCTTGATCATACCTGCGATCGACATAACTAAAAATCCAGGCGGTTAAAACAAAATCACACAGAACAAGGGAGTACCTTGCTCTGATACCAATTGAAAGTGCATTATATCGACTAGAGGGAGGTGAATAGTCGATTTTTATGAATTCTTCACTGAGGAATTTGCCGGTGAGGAAATTCCTTAATGAAGAACTACTACCAGCGGAATAAGTATTCAGAAGTAAACATAACTGAAGAAAAGCATGGTCATCATGATGAAATGAAGACAAGCACAGAGTACTGAAAGCGTAATCACAGGATAACACAGGATGAAGACAAACAGACTGAAGAAAATGAACTGAGGAAATTGAGAAAGTCTTCAGTCAAAGTCTTTGAACACAGATATGAACAAGCACACAACATAGTTATGAGGAAATGAAAGAGTTGAGGAAATAGAACCAGTAAGCTTGGTGAAGACAATGATTTGGTAGACCAGTTCCAACTGCTGTCTCAGTTGTACGTCTGGTTGGAGCGGCTGAGTATTTAAACTCGAGGACACATAGTCCCGGACACCCAGTCCTGAACACGCAGCTCAGGACACCAAGTCCTCACCGTATTCTCCTTGAGCTAAGGTCACACAGACCTCGCCCAATCACTCATGGTAAGTCTTCAGGTGACTTCCGAACCTTCACAAACTCGGTCACTCGGCGATCCACAATTCCTGTTGGATGTTCTAGACCATGACGCCTAACCATCTGGAAGAAGCACAGTCTTCAAAGGTAACAAGCGTCGGATCCATGCAGGATCAATCTCTTTAGTGATGCTCAATCACTTGGTGTTTGTAGGTGTTTGGGTTTGGGTTTTTCCTCACTTGATGATTTTCTCTCAAAGTCCTCGGAGGATGGGTTGCTCTCAAATGACAGGTGTCAGTTTCTCTCGGAGCAGCCAACCAGCTAGTGGTTGTAGGGGGCGGCTATTTATAGCCTAGGGAGCAGCCTGACATGATAATACATAAATGCCCTTCAATGATATGACTGTTAGATGGATAGATATTTTGGGACAGCTGGCGCATAACACAACAACGGTCGAAATTTTGAGTAGCAAAATCCTCAGGGCTATCATGTTCCTCACTGTGTAGGCAATCCACACTGCTGAATTCCTAACTCCTCAGTCAGAACAAATTCCTCAGTGACCAGAAGAACTTCGTCTCTGTCACTGAAGAATATGACTGAACTGTATGAGATTTCCAATGGCTTCACTCGAAGGGATTGGTAGGTGTAGGATTTTGAGTTAAGCATCACATGGAAATTTTTCCTTAGTATTTCCTCGAACCCCTTTAACAGTACGGTGTTTCCTATGACTCAAGAAAGAGAAAATGAAACTATGAAAACAAAAGTCTTCACGCTTCATGTTCCTCGAATGAATACCAAGTCTTCAAGGTCACACCAATTTCTTCACTTTCAAAGTCTTCAAAAAGTCTTCAGAGATCGAAAGTCTCCAGTCGAAGAACTTCATTTTTAGAGGTTGACTTTCTCTGTAAATATCAAACTCCTCATAGACTTATATACCTGTGTACACTCACAAACGCATTAGTCCCTTAACCTATAAGTCTTCAATACACCAAAATCACTAAGGGGCACTAGATGCACTTACAGCAAACAATAGAAAACAAATTATCACAGGCATTCTGTACGACAAGTTCATCATGAGCAAACTAATTTCAGTAGAAAGCAATCTAACATAATCAAAGTTCACATCATTACAAATGATTCTGCATGGCAAACAAACTAAGTTCAGCAAAAGCAAATGATCATAAGCAAACTAACGATACATAATCAAACAACATAAAGCAAATTTGATGATAATTCTAAAACGACGCTGGCATTGGTTGCTCTTTGGCTGGCACCATCTTCTTCTTCACCAGTCAGCGTCTCCCCATCCCCAGCTGCTCCTGGCGCGCTTCTTTGGGGCACCTCCTTCTCCAGCTTTGCACGGCGAAGCCCGTCTTGGGTGAGGGTGATGCGGTTCCATATCTTGTACGCTGCGTAGGTGTCCTTTGCCGCGTACTCGATCTGCCTCATGGACAGAGGCAGGATGGCCCAGCGCTTGTGCTTGTCGTCGGTGATCTTCTTCTTCATGTTGTTGTAGTAGTCGTCGATGAGCATGCCGGAGACGTCTCCAAGGGAGTCCAACTCCTTAGTTGCCTCGGGCACCCTCCACTCTTTTTGGATGTCGACGAAGTTGGCGACCTCCAGATTGACGCGCTCTAGCCTTTTTTTGTCGCCGTCGATGGAGAAGCCTGCAAAGGTGTAGCTGGGGTCGGCGAGGAAGTTGTCAAAGATGGTGCACCTTTCAGCGGCGCTCAGTTGGAAGAGCATCACCGGGTGTTTCTTGCCGATGGAGAGTTGGCAGAGGGCGGGTTTCTGCGTCGCTTCAGGCTTGTTGTTGTACTCGAGATCAATGCTGACGATCTTGTGGCGCTCGAGGCTGAGGTGGCAGTCGTACTGCGCGAGGGTGGTCGCCACCTGCTTGTTATCGTTGGTGTTGATGACGTGCAACTTGGTGTTGCCGTGGGCCTCCACGCCCTGGTACTCGTCGGCGAGCGCCATGGACGGTAGTAGGGCTTGGTGTTTTGCGTGGAGATGGATGTGATGAGCGATTTGCTGGCAGTGCAATGGATACTTGTGTTGTTGTGGAGGAGAAGGCCTATGGCAGGGGTCTGGATTTAAGGGGAGGGCGCGGGGTGGGATGGCCGCATCGGATGAACTGCAGGATCTCACTGACAATGCGGTTTGTGCAGATCGTGGGTTGGTGTTGCGTCTGTGATCATGGGCTTGTGGCGATGGAACCGCTCCGATTGGGTGGTTGTATGCGAACGTGGTGTTTTTTAACGTGGTTTTTTATTTTTGATCAGTAGATTTTTTAACCACCACTTTCTGTGCGAACGGGCATTTTGTGACGTTTATATGTATCCTGCGTGATAACGAAACTGCATTAGTTAGAGTTCCGCACTGCATCGTGTGCAATGGAGAACTGCATGTTGTGTACAGGTGCTTACTTCACAGTATTTTTTGCGTGTCCTTGCTGGAGCCCCTGAATAAAGTACAATGTATTCCGCAATTTTATGAGTTTTTCGCTGTGTTCTATACCGTGTATTTATTCATGTAGGTAATCCAGAACTGGATTTGCTAAACCGTACTGCTTCGTGTAGCTAAATGCACTGCATCTTTCGAGTGCTGCGTACTGCAACAATTTTTTTCCTGTACTTACTGCAGTCCCTGTACGGGAGGGGTAGGGGGGGGGGGGGGTGGGCCCCCCCCCATTTTTTTGTGTGGCACTTATTTGAATGTAGGCTTTTTCTTTTCGGATGCGTTTTCTTAACATGCGTGTTTTTTTGATTTTACCTTTTTTTACGAATTGCGTTTACTTATTTTTGTTTTACAGACGGAACTTCATTGTTCTTCATAGAGAACTGCATCATGTGTGTTTTGATGTGGTCTTTCTTATTTTAGCCGGGCCGTTTTTGGGCCGGCCCATTTTATGTTGCCTTTTGCCACACGCGGGTCTCCTACATGTCCGTTCCAGGCGATCCCACCGCTCCGCTGACAGGGAGAGAGACCGAAAACAATCCCCTCTCCTCTCTTGCAGTTCCTCCCTTGAGCAAAACCGCCATCACCTACAGCAACCGCCGTCGCCCGAGGAACCGCCGCCCTCAAGAGGTTCTTATTCCTGCATTCCGCGTCGCCCACTCCGCGAGCCCTTGCCGCTGCGCTCCCGCAACCCTTTCCTGTCCGTTGCCGTCGCCGCACCCTCCCCCCTCCCCGTCGTCGTTGCCGCCTACGCTGCACCTTTTTTTGTGGTACGTTTCGCTTGTTCTCGGTCTTGATCGTCCGCTCGTCTTGTTTTGTTATTCTTGTAGTTGCTGTTGCTATTTTTGCTTGTGTAATTTTTCCGTAGGCAGCCGATTTTATATCGATTTTGGAGTCGATACTCTTGTGTAGCAAGGTGGATCTAGGGTTTCGTGAGATTTTCACCAATTTTGTTGCTTAAATCTGTCACTTCATCATTGTGCTGCAGGCAAACGCCATGTCTTCGCCGAGCAGAGTGGGAGGAGGAATTCAGGGTATGTGGAGTGCTTATTTTAGGCTTTTTGTTTATTTTGTTTGATGTTTATCTAGTTTCCTAAATCATCCTGCATATTGGTTTATGCTCTGTTAGTTGTCAGCATTCGTTTGCATTATTTTGTCACATGATGTTTTGTAATTTCTGTTTTTGGTTCTTTTTGAATCAAGTAGGTGATTGTGGTTCTCATAATGATACGCTAATTGGGTCTAGTTGTCCTGGTGGTAAGGATCATGGTGTGGAGGGAGGACATCAATTGAATTCGCCGATTGAAACTTCTCCCATAAGTATGGCCCCTCCTTCTGGTATGTGATTGATTTGTTTATTTTGTGTATGCTGGTTACTTTGATGTTGTACCAATTGGTGTTGCCTTGCTGTATCTAGTATGACATTTTGTTGGGAAGAAACATGAAGTTAGTGTATGCAGCACTGTATTTTATTTTCTATATGTGAATTCCAGTATATGTATGTGTGAACTACATTGTTGTTTTATTCAAGTTTTTTGTGTAGTGCATTAATTTTTATTTTTAGCTTATGGTTGGAGAACTGCATTTCATATGTCCAAGTGTACTGCATTTGTTCTTTTTGTGCACTTTTTAACGACCATAGTCAAACTTCATTTTGACGCAGTGTCTGTTTTCCATGCCGGGGCGCTTGGGTTTGAGGAGGTTACTCAATTGATTGACCATTATTTTGCAGAGGGTAATGTTGGTGTGAGCTTTGACCAGAGACGTCCCGTTTTGTCTGAGACACAGTCGCAGTTTGTTGATGGTACAGAGGAAGTTACACAGGATTGGATTGTCTCGGAACAGCTTCATGAATATGAGTTGAAGCAAAGCAAGAAGAAGTTGAGGTTTGAAAGTGACTCAAAAGAGTTTGCGGAGAAGGAGAATCAGAGGAGAGCTGCAGATGGTGCCAAGGGTGCCAAATTTGCCAAGGTGAAGAAGCCTTCTTTGCAGAAGAAGAAGCTGAGTACTGTTGCTGAGGAAGGTGGTACACCTCGGCGGAGTCCACGTGTTGCTGGCATGAACAAGAATCTTGGCAAGAGAACTGCTGAAGCTGGTGGAAAGGATGATCCTCAGTGCAAGCGACTACATGTCACTGAAGGTCCCAACTCTGATGATGACGACTTTGTGCTTGCTGATTTTGTGAGGGATGTTCATAGTGGTAGACGCAAAGACTGTGGTTCATCTAAGAGTCTACCCAAGCGTGCCCATGACGATGTCAATGAAGATTTTTGTGGTGACTCTGACGAGGAGGTGGATGTTGTTCCAAAGGTTTGTTGAAGTGGATTGCATTTGTTTTCTTCATTGTTATTCTATCTGTGTTTTCTCTGTCTCGTTTTTTATGGCTAGTTTTGTAATGTGGATTGCATTTCCCTTTACACCGAGGAAGAAGTCTAGTAAGAGCAATGTAGCTGAAGATGATGCTGAGGGAGATGATTCTCGATTTAACAAAACTGTACGTTTGTCGCTTCCCACTGTTTGCAAGGCTGCTTCCTTGCTGAAAGAGGCACACTGTAGTCGTGTTCGGGATGCTGGATTTGGTGTTGTCTTTGAACTGACAGTAAAGAAAATGTATCGCGCATTCTTATGTGCTATCTGATGGGAGTGATTGACCCTGCCACCATGATAATGGACTTTGGGAATGGCAGGGTTCTTCGAATCAATCGTGATGCAGTTCATCACATTTTTGATTTACCCATGGGACGTCACACTGCACCCATGCCTGCTGCCGGCGGCCATGATGACTCGTGAGTGCCCTCAAGGATGAGCTTGGCTTTGACCGTTCAAAAAGTATAGGTGTCAAGGACTTGCTTGATAAGTTGAAGGACGTTGGTGGAGGAAGATGATCATGTGACTGTTGACCTTGCTGTGAAGGTGTTCTTCCTGATACTCTACCAGAATTTGCTGTGTCCTGGGCCTGCAGTTCGTTTGGGTAGAGTTGCTGCAATGGTAGAGAACATGGATTATGCAGCTATGGCTCAGATGGACTTTTGCCAGCTTGTTGTTGATGAGTTGCAGGCAGCTGTGGTGAGGTGGCAAACAGAAGGCAGCAAGCAGAATTGTGCAGAGGGTTGTGCCATTGTCCCCCTGATTATGTATCTTGACTGCTTGAAGCTTCGCAAATTTTCAGTCATGCACACGTTGACGCCACGTGCGTCATACCTGACGACCAAAGACCTGATGAAGTTATACAATGAGGATGTGCTTGTGAAGGAAAGCTTTACTTGGAAACTTACAAATTTGGGAAGCTGCCGGTTAGTGCATCTGAGTTTTTAATACCAGTTTTTTTAAAAAGGTGCAGCCATTATAAATCTGAACTTTTCTAGTACTCACATGTGTACTTGTCTTTGCCTCTTGTCTTTTTTTTGCAGTGGAAGGCGTCAGATGATATTGTGTACAACCGTCCTGTTGCAGTTGTATGCGACAGCTCAGATGCGGGACCTAGCACTCATGCTAGGTTTTATGAGCCTATATCTAGCCAGCTTCCTGCCCGTGATGATGAGGTGCCGCGTACTCGTGGTTTCATGGCTTGATAGATGTTTGATAATAGAAGCTCTTCTAAACATACATTTGTTGGCGGCAAAAAACACGAGGAGATTGATGAGCTTCTTGTGATGGTTTTGAAGTTGACTGAAGATTTGCCAACCTTTGGTGACAGGTTGAGGACAGTTGCTGGTTTTTTCCCTATTGGCCATGGCCCACAAGATGAAGATATTGTTGCTGCTCACAATTTTGATTGTGGCGTGATTGAAAGCCTGAAGATTGCAGTGACGAATGTTTGGTCTTTTATGCTCAATTGAGACATACATAGGAGGAAAAATGCGGTCGGTATGAGAAGGATGCTGGGCATATTTTGGATGAAATGAACCGTCAGGACGCCGGGGTTGGCGCTGATAATGTATGTTCTAGGTTTTTTTTGTTGCTTTGAACCTCTTTTGTGTATTATGTGGACTGCTCCTCACTTTTTTTGTTTTTTGTGATAGGCTGGAGTGGAATCTTCTGGTGTCCATGGAACCAGGGACGATAGAATTGGTCAGGTACAAGTACTTCTGCCATGTCTGTTCTGCCACGTGTCCCTCTTCTTAAACTTGAAGTTGTTGCTTTCCATCTTTATTGTATTTTTGTGTACTTCACGGTTGTAAAGTTTGTACTGCTTGTGCATAGTTGATTTTTTTCTTTTTTTGTCGTAACCATCTTATTTTCGTTTTTGGTTTGTTCTATGCCCGTAGACTGGTGTTGCTGCTTGTGATGTGCACAAGGAGTCCTACGATGGCTCTGGGAAGGATGAGGTCTTGGGTGATGCATCGTCCCCTCCGGATGTTGTAGCTGATAAGTTATAGTTGTATTACTTCTTCTGTTAGTGTGTTGTAATCTAATTTTTTTGTTGTTATAAACTTGATGTGCGGTGTTATGCTCAGTCATATGCATTTTCATTTACATATTTAGCTGCAATAGTTTTACATGTGTGAGCTTCAGTCTTTGACAGAAGTGAACTGCATTCAATTTTGCATGCGTGGTCCATAATGTTTTACATAAGTGAGCTTCAGTATTTAACATAACTGAACTGCAACGTTCGACAAAGTGAACTGCAGTTCTTTTCTACGTATATGTGTGTTGAAGTTGTAGTTGTTTTGATACACGTGGGTTGCAGTTGTTTGTTGTGTTAATTATCCCCACGCTCAGTTTTGTGTTATTGTGTGTTTTTTAATCTTTCCACAATCTGGAGAAGAAAACATGGAAGTTCACGTTGATCTGATTCAGGGCGGTTGTGCTGTTGATGGTGGTGGCAGTGTTGATGCTTCTGCATCGGTTGCCGTCGACCTTGCAGACCCTTATGTATCTCAACAATCCCATGATGCTGTTTCCCCCAGCCGGCATGAGGATTCTGATTTTGGCATTGAAAAGCCGCTGGAGAATGTCATCCCTGCTGTTAGTGTTGTTGCTTCCCGTGTTTGCCTGTCGGCCAACGGTGTTCCTGAAGTATCGAGAGTGGAGCCTCATGTAGCTGAAGTATCTAAGGACGTTGCGGTTGACCAGACTGTTGTAAATCTAGATAATGCTGATGTTGTTGCAGAAGGGCAGTCCAGTGATGTTGTGTTGGATTCGTCGCAACCTATCCAAGAAAATGTATTGGTCAGCTCTGAAGAACAACAACATGAAGACTCTGACACTGAAGGCAAGAGTTTTGTTTTGAACAGTTAAGTTGATGTTTTTCTCATTTCATTTTTGTTTAATTACTATGGTATCTGTATTAGATGTTTAATGATAAGTGAAACTTGATCTTTTGTTTATGATTTTCAAAATAGCTAGAAGAATTTCCTTGGATTCATATTTGAACTTCATTATTTGGATAAGTGAACTTCATATTTTTTATTACAGATGACGAACTTCCTGTTGTGACACCGTCGAGCATTGATCCAGCTCTCCTGAAAAGATACAATGAGTTGTACGCTTCTGTTACGAGGGTTGGGAAGGACAAGAAGAAGAAGTATGATTTTTTGAGAAATTGTTTTGTTCATATGTATTTTCTAATTTTGGTTTTTAGCCCTTTTTCTTTGTTGTTATTTTTTTAGTATCTTATGTTTCAGTTTGTCATGAAAAATTCAGGGACATGATTGCTTTTAAAACTGAGTTGGGTGATATTACCATTGGTGAAGTTGGTCAATCCTTTTGGGATAAAGGGATGCTCACTACAAGACTTGTAGATCTTGGGGTTTCTTTGCTGGTAGACAAGTTTAAGGGATCTCCGACAATGGTTGTCCCGTACCATGTTTGTGTAAGAATGCAGAAATTTATGTTTTATTTTTTGTTTTTATTTTCTGATTTCGTGCGAGGACATGTTTTCTTGAGCACTATTTTATTTTTGGTTTTGTATTGGCAGACAAATATTTGGAATGGTGGTACTGTAGGCAGGAGTGTTAAAATGATGTTCTCTTCAAAAGCCGAGGAGCGTGTTGATAAAAAGGATATGGTGAGTAACGTTTTTATTTGTCGAATACTATATTTTTGCGTGTTTGTTTTTATAGTGTTCTGTTTCTTCTTCTTCTTATAATACTTTTGTTTATTTTTTCGTGCTTTGAACAGGTCCTTTTTGCAACTTTTGATCCGCCAGATTTGAGGGATGGCGTTGGTCATTATTGTGTAGTTGCGTTAAATGTGAAAGAAAGGCGGTTTGAATTTCTTGACTTGCTCAATAAACCTGGCAGCGCTGATGCGATCAGGGTTTTTAGGAGGATGGTTAAAAATATCAAGCGTGCATGGAAAAAGGAAGCTCAAGTTTTGATGAGCCGCTAAATCCTCCTACACTTGATGGATTTGTGTTGAAACATGTCATTGTCCCAATGCAGCCAAATGGGTGTGTTCCATACAGCCCCTCTTCTCCATACTGCTCAAGTTTTTTTATTTCATTTTGTGAAACTGATGTTTTTTATTCTTTTATTGCTAGCATGATTGTGGATTCTATATTTTCAACTCTTGCAGACTTGGGATGGTGTTCGAGTTGCTCAGTTTGGGGTGGAGCACATTGGCATCAGAAAGGCCATGCTCTATAGTTGGCTCACATCAAGAAAGTGTTCCCTTGATTTAACATCACTTTTAATTTTTGTAGATAAAGGTTGTTTTAGTGAACTGCTTTATCCTTCCTTTATTTTTTTGTGTATTGCTTGCTTCCGGCTCTTACGGGCTTTTTTACTAGTTTGTTTAGTTAAGTTCGTGATTTAGAATTGATGTGTATATTTTTTTGTTGTGTTAGTGAGATGCATTTTATTTTTTGGGCAAGTGAGCTACATTGTTCTTCATAAGTGGGCTGCATTGTTGTATACAAGTGGGCTGCATTGTTGTAGACAATCATGCTGCATTCTATTCTTTAGTGAACTGCATTTTTATTATTTTAATGAGCTATATTACATGTTTTTAGGTTTTGTATTTTGTGCTGAGTGTTTCCATGTTTTCTCTACACGGTTTTAGGTTTTGATGGGGGGCTTCATGATGGCTGTACGTCACTGTTTGAGTCCCAGGTTCTGAGGTGGTTATGGAGGATTGTGTCATTGAAATCTCTCCAGATAATTCTGGTTCTTTGGCTGGAGATGGTTTGAACACAGTTATGGCGTCTGGACCTGATGGTGGAAGTGTTTCTCGACCTAGCTCTCCACGCGATGTATTTGATGTTGATGATGATGCTTTTTTTACGCCGTGTCCTCGCGCCACTAGGGCTAGGAGTGCAGCAATTAATCGCCCTCCTGAAGATGATGTTGAAATATTTTCGAACAAGAGGGCAGTTGAGAGGGCTTTTAAGTTGAGATGCTCCATAGAGAAATTGAAGCCTCTGAGGTTCAAATATATTGATGAGGCGAGGAAAATAAAGGATCTTGTTCTGAGCAAAGATTTTGTAACCAAATACCACGAGTAAGTTTTATGTGTGTGTGCTTAATCCTTTTTGTGTGTATTGTTTTTAATTTTATTTTTATTGATCCCATATCTGTATGATTACTGCAGGAATGCGTTCTTTATGGTGCATAGTCCTTTTGGTGATCTTGATACTGACAATGTTGACTATATATATAATACATTTGGCAAAGGAGCTTTAATGGATTCATATCTCATGGATTTTGTCATTAAGTACTGGAAGCAAGACCCTGAAATGGGTTTAGTTTATCATTCTGGTGAACGTGTGCTACTTTCACCCTTATTTATCACGGTAAAAGTGTGCTGTCATTTTTTTCTATTGTATTAGTTTTTTATGTCCATGCCTGAATGCACTGTTTATTCCTTTTTTCATTTCCTTTTTTTGTTCTTTTTCTTTGCAGTATGTTCTTCAGATGGAAACCTTTACGACGAGAGATGATGAAGGAAACCCTGTGTTGCCAGTTGTGCATAGCACATTTTTTTTACAAGATGCATTTAACCACTTCAAGGTTTTTGTGAGTGACGACTTAAACCTGTTGGATGCAAAATGGTAAGTTCATTGTTTCCTGTCATTTATTTTTCTGGTTTGTTGCATTTCTTTTTATAGTTATTTTTGTAACAGTGGTCCTAGTGCTATGTGTCGAAATAACTTTTCATTTCATTTTTTGTTTTTATGATGTGAACATATTATGATGCCGCGCTCCAAGGATGATCATTATTCCTTATACACGATGAACCAGCATTGCCAGACGTTTGATATCCATGACACTAGGAAGTACACTGGCCATCCTGATGTCACGGCAAAGTGGCGCAGGATTGATTACCACTCAGATTGCACTGAAGTGGTAGGTCATTTTTTCTTGCCAAGTGCAGAGCTTTTTTGTGTTTCTCCTACTGCATTTTTTTTATAAACTGCGCATGCAATGTTAGTACACATAGAACCACACTTGTTTATGTACTGCACTGCAACATGTGCGTGACAGAACTGCATTTTCCTCAAGCCCCCATAATCCTTGTAAAAAAGGAGATAAAAGGAAATGACGTCACGTGCATTTAAAAGAGGGACTGTCTAGACGTTGAGAACAATTTTGTATTTTTCGGTTCGTCTGAATAGTAATTTGATCTGTGGTGTGTGTTATTTTTACATTGTGCTTCCTTTTTTAGCCAGATGAGGAGGATGACTCAGTTGCTGAAGGCGATTTATGGTGAAAAAGTGTATAAATCTAAGAACCACCCTGACTGGGTTAAATTGGCAGAGAAGCCCTCTTACCCGGTCGTGCCAGCGCAGGGAGCAAACGAGTGCATAATCGATGTTCTGAGGGTGACGCAGTTGTATGACGGCCAACATTTAGTTGAGAAAATTATCAAAACCGACGTAACACCTTATCTGTTTTCTTCTTTTTCTTGTTACTTTTTTTATTATTGTTCTTTTTCACCTTTTGTTCTTTATGACAACCTTTTATTTTAATCACTGTCTGCATTTTTTTTAATTTTTCTTTTTTCAGCCTGCTGTTGAAGATTGGAATGCGGAGTACATGTTCCAGCTGCTGTTCAATCCTTCGAACATGTTGTGTTATGAAGACATGCCGCTTGAGCTACGAGAACTGATTGCGGACCTCGGGCTTACTTCCCTGTCGCAATCGCAGACGCAGTAACAATCTACTTGGTAAAAACCCTATGTATGGACAAGAACTAGGGGTTCATGTTGTGTACTGTGTGGTGTCTAAGGTATATAATGTATGAAAAGACTTTTGTTTTTCTGTGGTTGTGATTTTTGTCTGCTTTTTTGGAGCAGTGTTTTTATGTATGAATATGTATCTGTATGTGTATTTTATATAAATAATTCATACAGTATATATATGTGTATATTTTTATTTTTGTTGAACTTACACGTTCTCTGTGAACTGGCATTTTTGTCACGCTTATATGTATCTTATGTGTCGCATAAACTGCATTGCATGTGATGCCGAACTTCTTCGTCCAACAAAAAGGACTGCATTTGTTTACAAGTTTATGCTGTACCTGTTCTTTTTTTTGCTGCACTTTTTTGCCGCAGACCCTGCATTCATGTGTGTATCCTGGAACTGCATTGCTTTATGATACTGCACTGCCTTTTGCCTAACCAAGTGCACTGCCTTTGCCTAAAGATGCGTCCTTCAGTTGGTTATTTTTTATTGTTTGTATTGTAAGGTATGGGGGGGGGGTTGGCCCCGCCATTTTTTGGTTCTTTATAGATTTGTATTTGCTCTTTGTATTCCCTATACTTATCGCACTGCGTGCGTTAGCGCGAGGCCGAGCAGGGGGGGGGGGGGGGGAGGGGGGGTCGTGACCCCCCTCCCCACCCCCTGCGAGGCCGACCCTGGAACGAGCCGGAACAGGCGGCGACGCGGCGTGCCGCAGCGCCGCATGCGCAGGCGAGTCCATCACACCCTGTCGCCTTCCTGTCTATCTTAGGGGTGTGGCTCTGGGGTTGCGTGCATCCTATTGTTGGAAAAACAGAATGTCTGCACTACGCACCCCCCTGCGAGGCCGAGCCTGGAACGAACCAGAGCAGGCGGCAACGTGGCGTGCCGCGGCGCCGCATGCGCAGGCGAGTCCGTCACACCCCGTCGCCTCCCTGTCTATCTTAGGGGTGTGGCTCTGGGGTGCGTGCGTCCTATTGTTGGAAAAACAAAATGTCTGCACTGCGCCTGTCAACTAAGTGCACTGCATGCGTTAGCGCGAGGCCGAGCAGGGGGGTGGGGTGTCATGACCCCCTCCCCACCCCCTGCGAGGCCGAGCCTGGAACGAGCCGGAGCAGGCGGCAACGCGGCATGCCGCGGTGCCGCATGCGCAGGCGAGTCAGTCACACCCCGTCACCTCCCTGTCTATCTTAGGGGTGTGGCTCTGGGGTTGCGTACTACACATGTTTGCGCTACATTTTTGTGCACTGCATGGGTATCATATTTCTTTATTGTTTTTCCCTCTTACGTATCATTTTTTCTAGTGTATGAGTGTGCACTGCTTTGTTGCTTCTATATGCACTGCATTCGTCATAGTCCTGTGCTGCACGTGTACACATTTTGCACTGCGTGCATCCTTCTTTGTGCCAAAGTTGTGACTGGTTATGCCAACACTACGGACTGCATGACTTACATTTAAGTACTGCATTAGGTGCACTAATTCTGTGTTGTGCACTGCACGAAAGTGCTTCTCTTGTGGTTCATTTTGAGCATGTACCGCACTTCATGCACACATATATTGAACTTCCTTGTAAGACTTTGGAGAATTGCACGCATTTTTAGAGACCTATTACAGGACTGGCTGGGGCCTTGTTGTAGCTGGGTGGTCAATTTTTTTCCTTATCTGAAGCATTTTTTTTCTTTTGGAGTATATATATTTCGTGGTAGTACAAATGATGTCATTTTTACTGCTTGCACCAACGTTGAGTACTGCATTGAACGAAAGTTGCTGCAGCCCCTTTGTTCTACATTTGTGCATGTACTGCACTTCATGTATACACTCTGTGGACTGCGTTATTTTTCTTATGTGAACTGTATTCACGTTTTGGTATCACACATTAATTTTTTCAAAGTTTTCTGAATACTTGTTCTAACACAAACTAATTTCAGCGAAAGCAATTGATCAGAAGCAAACTGTGACACATAAGCAAACAACAGAAATAATTTTTAATGATAATTCTAAAACGACATTGTTTTTACAAAAGAAATGTTCGATATGAATCAATGGACATAATCAAAAGCTTGCATACATGAAACAAAGAACAACACAATGACTAAAGTAAAGTGAAACTAAAACATAGCCCTGAATTATTTCTAGTTGATGTATTGGATTACAACCTTGTTCTTCTTCTGCTTTGCTTCTTTGTCTCTTTTTGCCCTGTCCAATCCCATGATGACATCGTAGATGATTCTCCATGACTCATATGTTGCGAATGCATCTATTGCTGCATACTTGATAGGCTTTTCTGGCAGTGGGCAGAATCCCCGCAGAGTATGGTCCTCCTTGCGGTTAATTTTTTTCTTCATGTCATTGTAGTGAATCTCTATCATCCTGCCGGCAACATCAACCAAAGAGTCAAACTTCTTTTTATTGTATGGGTCTCTCCATTCCACCTGAATATCAATGTAGTTGTCAGAGTTGATCTCCAAACCAGATAGCTTCAACTTGCTTTTGTCTCCTTCAATGGCGAATCCGACGAAGGTGTACTCACCATTCATGAGGAATTTCTCTAGTTCCATTGGCCTGCAAGATGTTTGTATAGAGTGAATATAGTTTATTTTCTTAGGAGTACCAATGTTTTTTGTTTTGTCTAAAACTGAACTGCAATATGAATATCTGAATCTGTTACATTGAGTAGTTGCTAATACTTTGTTCATCATAACTAGTAAATCTGATAATATATTGCATAAACAATGCATGTTTTGTGCATGATTGTATTCTTGAACTGAATTTCATACATGTTTTGTATAGTAATGTTGCAGTTTTCTATTGTTCAGTCAAATAGTTTGTATTTGGTAAAACAAAATAAAACCGCGTGTATTGCTAGATCATATAATTCAAGAATCAAGCACATGAGTGACATACATGGAGCCAGATGAAAACTGTCAATGAATTCATATGCCATGCTTTTCAAAAATGAAAACCAAAGTTTAAATAGTGGCGATTGTAGTGAAGAAAATTTAAAATCAATATTGACAATCGATAGTACAGATTGATAGGTATATTCTGACCTGTCTTTAGCTGCAGAGATGTGGTAGACAAGGCATTCTTTTTCTACGCATAGCTGGAGCACTGCTGCCTGCCGTGGCTTCACGTAGTGCGTGTATTCGACATCAACGCCAACTAGTTTGACGTGCATTCCACCGAGCTTCCTCCTGAGCGTGGACATCATCTTGTCCACGTCTTCACCCTTGCTTGTGCAAATGACGTGCAGCTTGTGGTTGCCGTGGAGGTCGACGTCGTGGAGCTCCCTGGTGTACCTGCGGCGCTGCTTGTAAAGAGGTGCATCTTCCATGACTCTCCTCTGCTCTCTTGTGTTTGTTCTGGAGAGAAGATGTTGGTGAAAGGAAGTTTGGAGAAGAAGATGCAATGGGTTTTTTGGGGTACGAAACAGTTGTGTTTTCTCCTCTGCTCTCCTGTGCTCTCCTTGACAGGACGTGGGAGAGGTGGAGCAGGGTGGTAGCGTGGTGGGGCTCTGTTTTTAGTTACGTGGCAACTACAGAGAGGTTCTGCTATGAGGAGGCTCTGTTAGTGCATTGGAAATCCGGAACGTGGTGTCCTCTTTTTTCGTGACTTGTTCAGGTATGCACGCAACTATCAGAAAATGTGATGATTGTGTTTTCGGTGAATTTTCCTATTAAGTGCACTTCTTTTATATCAGAACATAACTGCGTACGTCCACGTAGTGTACTGCATGGAAGTGAAATTTATTCTTCGTGCACTGAATTATATCAGATTAGGATTGTGTTTCTTGATGGAGTTCTTTCATGCAGTTCTTTATTTGATAACGGACTGCTTTGCTTAACTAACATGGCTGCATTCTTCATTTTAGCAAGACTACAATGCAGTAGAAGGAGAACTGCATTTCAGAAAAAATACTTCCTGCTTTCACGTGGATAACTGCATTGTTTGGCGTCGCGGACTGCATTTGTACTTTTACTTCGGGCTTTCTACGTTTTATTTATTAATAACAAACTGTAGTTTCTGGCAGTGCCCACACACATTTTTCTTTTGTTGTTGTTATTCATTTAAAAAATGTTTTCTATTTTTTCTTTGATGTTTTATTTTTTGAAGTTATTGTTTTTTCTTAGTGGGCCTTGTTGGGCTGTGTTCGGGGAGTGAAGACGCATTTGGGCCCAAGTCGGCCTGTGAGCACGGCTGGTTCTCGGTGCGTTGTGTGCGGCCTAATGTTTAGTCCCACCTCGCCCGCGGAAGGCGCGCCCGACCTGTTTATAAGCGTTGGCGAGGCAGCCGTATCGAACTCCTCTGGTTACTTATTTGGGCGCTTATACACGACGCTCGCTACTCTATGCTCTCTGACCTGTGGGCCCATGTGCCCGGCCCCACGCATTGTGGCTCAGAACGAGTCGCCTGCTGTGGGAACAGACCTACTACGAGACTGGCTGGGGCCGGCTACACCTGGGTGGTGAATTTTTTTTCTATTGTTTTTTTCAATGTAGGGGGGGGTGGGGCGTGCACTGCTTTGTAAACCATCTGTGCACTGCACTGATCAGAGTTCTGTACTGCACGTGCACGCAGTCCGTACTACATGCACATTTCTCATTTTTTGTTTTCATGTTTTTGCTCTTACGTAATCTTTTTTCCAATGTAGAGTGCACTGCTTAGTAAACATACCTGTACTGCATTGATTATATCCCTGTACTACATGTTCATATATTTCCGCACTACATCTTTTTTCAATGTAGGGGCGTGCACTTCTTTGTAAACCATCTGTGCACTGCACTGATCAGTGTTCTGTACTGCATGCGCATGCATTCTGTAGTAGATGTACTGTTCTCATTTTTTGTTTTCATGTTTTTGCTCTTATGTAATCTTTTTTTCCAATGTAGGGAGTGCACTGCTTAGTAAACATAACCCGTACTGCATTGATTATGTTTGTGTACTGCACGTTCATATATTTCCGCACTACATATACAGTCGCATTTTTTATTTTTGCCCTTTTGCTCTTATGTATTCTTTTTTATCAAATTTAGGGGCGTTCACTGCTTCATTGCGTATGTGTAAACTTAATTCGACAGAGTATGTACTTCATTGGTACACAACTTGCACTGCATGCGTCCTATTTGCACACTGCATCTTATTTTTTGTTTTGCACACTGCTCGAATCTAATGATTCATAAGAAAACAATAGAAAAAAATTATCATAGGCATTCTGTACGACAAGTTCATCATGAGCAAACTAATTTCAATAGAAAGCAATCTAACATAATCAAAGTTTACATCATTACAAGCGATTCTGCATGGCAAGCAAACTAAGTTCAGCAAAAGCAAATGATCACAAGCAAACTAACGATACATAAGCAAACAACATAAAGCAAATTTGATAATAATTCTGAAACGACGCTGGCATTGGTTGCTCTTTGGCCGGCACTATCTTCTTCTTCACCAGTCAGCGTCTCCCCATCCCCAGCTGCTCTTGCCGCGCTTCTTGGGGGGCTCCTCCTTCTCCAGCGTTGCACGGCGAAGCCCGTCCTGGGTGAGGGTGATGCGGTTCCATATCTTGTACACTGCGTTGGCGTCCTTTGCCGCGTACTCGATGTGCCTCATGAATAGAGGCAGGGAGGCCCAGCGCTTGTGCTCGCCGTCGGTGATCTTCTTCTTCATGTTGTTGTAGTAGTCGTCGATGAGCATGCCAGAGACGTCTCCAAGGGAGTCCAACTCCTTGGTTGCCTCGGGCACCCTCCACTCCTTCTGGATGTCGATGAAGTTGGCGACCTCCAGATTGACGCGCTCTAGCCTTTTTTGTTGCCGTCGATGGAGAAGCCTGCAAAGGTGTACCTGGGGTCGGCGAGGAAGTTGTGGAAGACGGTGCACCTTTCAGCGGCGCTCAGTTGGAAGAGCAGCACCGGGTGTTTCTTTCTGATGGAGAGTTGGCAGAGGGCGGGTTTCTGCATCGCTTTAGGCTCGTTGTTGTACTCGAGATCAATGTCGATGATCTTGTGGCGCTGGAGGCTAAGGTGGCGCTCGTACTGCGCGAGGGTGATAGCCACCTGCTTCTTGTCGTTGGTGTGGATGACGTGCAACTTGGTGTTTCTGTGGGCCTCCACGTCCTTGTACTCGTCGGCGAACGCCATGGCCGGTAGTAGGGGCTTGGTGTTTTGCGTGGAGATGGATGTGATGGAGTGATTTGGTGGCAGCGCAATGGATACTTGTGTTGTTGTGGATGAGAAGGCCTATGGCAGGGGTCTGAATTTAAGGGGAGGGCGCGGGGTGGGATGGTCGCATCAGATGAACTGCACGATCTCGCTGACGATGCGGTTTGTGCAGATTGTGGGTTGGTGTTGTGTCTATGATTGTGGCCTTGTGGCGATGGAACCGCTCCGATTGGGTGATTGTATGCGAACGTGGTGTTTTTTAACGTGGTTTTTTTATTTTTGATCAGTAGATTTTGTTTAACCACCACTTTTTGTGCGAACAAGCATTTTGTGATGTTTTATATGTATCCTGCATGATAACGAAACTGCATTGGTTAGAGTTCCGCACTGCATCGTGTGCAACGGAGAACTGCATGTTGTTTACAGGTGCTTACTTCACAGTATTTTTTGCGTGTCCTTGCTGGAGCCCTTGAATAAAGTACAATGTATTCCGCAATTTTATGAGTTTTTCGCTGTGTTCTATACCATGTATTTATTCATGTAGGAAATCCGGAACTGGATTTGCTAAACCGTACTGCTTCGTGTAGCTAAATGCACTGCCTCTTTCTAGTGCTCCGTACTGCATCAATTTTTTTGCTTGTACTTACTGCAGTCCCTGTATGGGAGGGGTAAGGGGGGGGTTGCCCCCCATTTTTTTGAAGTTATTGTTTTTTCTTAGTGGGCCTTGTTGGACCTGTGTTCGTGGAGTGAAGACGCATTGGGCCCAAGTCGGCCTGTGAGCACGGCTGGTTCCCGGTGCGTTGTGTGCGGCCTAATATTTAGTCCCACATTGCCCGCAGAAGGCGCGCCCGACCTGTTTATAAGCGCTGGCGAGGCGGCCGTGTTGAACTCCTCTGGTTACTTATTTGGGCGCTTATATCCGGCGCTTGAAGCTCTATGCTCTTTGACCTGTGGGCCCATGTGCGCTCGGCCCCATGCATTGTGGATCAGAACGGCTCGCCTACGATGGGCGCAGACCTACTACGAGACTGGCTGGTGCCGGATGCACCTGTGGTGGTCAAATTTTTTTCTTTGTAATTTCTATCTTAAGTATTTTTTTCAATGTAGGGGCGTGCACTGCTTAGCAAATCATCCATGCACCGCATCGATCAGTTTTCTGGACTGCATGTGCACGCATTCCGTACAACACAGGTTTTGCGCTACATTTTTGTGCACTGCATTGGTAGGGGTGTGCACTACTTTGTTGCCTTTATGCACTGCATTCGTCATGGTCCTGTGCTTCAGGTGTACAAATTCGTCATGAATTTGTGCAGTCAAAGTCTTTGTAGAACTTCCTGGTAAGACTTTTTTGTTTTGGTAACATAAACCTTTATTGATTGTCCTTCATTCTTGGTAACATAATTTTCATTAACTCCTCTTTAATTTTCAGTTTTGACCTTTTTGCATTCCTCTCCTATAAATGTAGGCCAACTTCTACCCTTCCTTTGCAGTTCATTTCTCCTCTAGCTGCAACTCCTCTCCTTTCTCTAGCCTCTCTTTATTTTTTACCTTTTCTAGGTTTTTGTTGCGATGGCTCCAGGCCCCTGCGCGAATCTCTCCTGCTGCGGGCATGGTTGTGGTGTGCCGACGCACTGCGATTGCTTAGCTTGCTCGCAGGCCCGTCGTGCTCGTCATGGGGGAAGGTATTGTGCCGAGCTGGGCGACGTGAGCAGCTTGCATATGGCACAATATTCACAGAAGGATTGGATATGGGCACATCAACGTTTTTGCGTTCTATTCCGCCCTGCTTCGCCGTGGCCTTGGCCGCACAAGTCCTTTTGTCCATCAGCTTAGGCCAACAAATGTTGGGACTCACTACAAGATGGTAATTTTCACTTGATCTGATTTTTTCTTTGTGTTTTTTTGTATAATTCCATACTAGTCTGAACTTCTAGTTTTTTTAGGAATGTACTTATTTTGTTTTATTGAAGTGTACTGCACTTTGTACTTATATCTTGTTTTTATTTCTTTGCTTGTGTGCATGGAGCTCGTGTTTTATTTTGCATGGTTACAATATGTGAACTGCTTAGATAATACTCCCTCCATTCCTAAATATAAGGTGTATTAGTTTTTCAAAAAGTCAACTGTTGTCTATGTTTGACCAACTTTACAGCAAAATATATAAAGATTTATAATACTAAATATATAAAATGTAAAAATATAGTTCATGACGAATCTAGTGATAATGATTTGGTATTCTAGATATTGATATTTTTGTCTACAAATTTGGTCAAACTTAGAGAAGTTTGGCTTTTTGGAAAAATAATACACCTTATATTGAGGAATGGAGGGAGTAGATGAGAAGTAATAGTTTCCACAATTTTCCCCGCTTGTAGGTTTTGTACTACATGCAGGTAGTCTCAAGAACTTCATAATAGTTGCAAGAGTACTTCTTGTTTGCAAGTTCCGAGCTGCACATTAAATTGCGTTTAATCTGTACTGCTTTTTTGCAGAAAATTCCCCAACGAGCTGTTAGGTATCTCCGGCTCAAGAAGAAGAGAATTCTCCAAGTTGTTCTTGGTAATGGACACCTTAAACCAGCCAAGTACCGTGTAGGCATTGACGGGAGGATGTGTTTGCAGAAAGGGTGGAAGGAATTTGTCATTGATAGTGGCCTGAAGTCTGAGCAAGTTGTTGTCCTGAACTTCTTTGAACTCGAGGATCATACTGTTAGAATCATGTTTGACGTGATTGGTTAAGGTTATGAGGTAGATTTTTAATAAGTACTTTTGCGTGTCGAACGCTTCATCTTTTTGATGTGTTTTGTAATAAGCACTTTTGTGATCTGAACCGCTTCAATTATAATTCCGAACTTCATGCTCCCAGTGAGCTAACTGCATTTTTACATCATTTTTAAATTAATATGTGTCAAAGTTTTACTCTAGACTGCTATATATATATGGTATACTATATACACCATTTGTCTTTAGATGGTTTAGTTGAATAACTCATAGTCAGTGGGAAATTTGTGTTTACACGAAATTTAAACTGATACATAAGTCATACAGATAAGCAAACTGCTATGCATATGATTAATTTATTGAAGTTCATCTATTTGGTCGTTAACCTGCTGCTTCTCCGCGGTGACTGGAGCATGTCTAATGTCGCACTTTCTTTTGTTTTCTGTGGCGGTGTTGCTGGTTCTTGTCTCTGCACCGTTGTGTTTGTAGTCCCTCGCGTGCTAGTTGATGGTGGCTTTTGTTTTTGAGTGTTGTGAACTGCATCATTCGTTGCTCCCCGCGTGCTTGTTGATGGCCGCTTTCGTTTTCTAGTGATGTGAACTGCATCCTTCTTTGCTCCCCGCGTGCTGGTTGATGGCTGCTTTTGTTTTTGAGTGCTGTGAACTGCATCCTTTCGTGCTCCTACCTTGTTTTTTGAAAGTGGTGTCGTTCTCGGTTGTTTCTATACAGCAGCATTCCTTTGTTGTGGTCTTGCTGGCATTGTTTCTTCATGTTCGTCGTCATCTTCACTCTCTTCTTCCTCCTCTTCTTGCTCTTCCTCATCTTCATCATCTGTTTCTTCATAAGCCACTGCTTCTTCAATTTCTTCATGTTCTTCGTCCTCTTCACTCTCTTCTTCCTCCTCTTCTTCGTCTGCTTCTTCATAAGACATTTCTTCTTCAGTTGTGTCGCCATCTTCTTCTTTGATTTCATCTTCCTCGTCTTCCTCGTTTTCGGATCTTGTTCTTTTGGGGCAGTGTTGGGGATACACATAATAGGTAGGCCCACGAAGGGTCCAAATATCATAAAGCATGGGGTCCACACAACATGTGGGTCCAGATAAATTTCATACATGCATACTATCCACTCGACCAAGCAGCATACCATCCACTCGACCAAGCAGCATATATACCATCTACTCAGATGACAGTTCACCACTCGACCGTACGATTCACTCGGATATACGAAGACTAGTAGGCAGCAAAGCAGTCAGCATCATTCTCATAGTGAGGGCTTGGTAGTGGGCTGGTATTATGGCATTCATGCCCCACTTTGTAACATAGGAGGTGGGGGGGGGGGTGGCGCACTCTATATAAGCCACCCCCACCACTAGACGAGGGGGCTCTTCTTCCATCTATCTCTTTTTCACCATTAGTCTCAGGACTATGGGGATCAGTTCTCCTCTCATTGTAATCTCCGGATACATACTAAGATAAAAAAAGCTCCGGAGCACGAGACGTAGGGTTGTTATCTCCACCGTGAGAGGCCCGAACTCGCTAAAACTATCGTGTCACCCATATGCATCTCGATAGATCATGCTCCTTTATCCTACCCCTCTCTTATTGTCGGAATCGTTCCCACGACAGTTGGTGCCCACCGTGGGGCATGGCATCTATCGAGCCATGATGCAAATGGTAACTAAAGCATCTCAAAAGGAGAGGATAAGATACATCTTCACTTGATGCTGCAGGCATACATGACTGTTCGCAGACGGATCGATCAAGAGATTTCTTTCTACGCTATCCTCTTATGATCTAACAACCATCGTAGCTCTAAACAAATCCGTTGTTTTCCTCCCTGTACTAGCAGGCGCCCATCGGGATAAACAACAAAAACTTCCGATGGATAGATCAGACAAGAGACGAGGAAGAGAAAAGGGCATTGATGTGCTGCGCTATGGGTCGTGGCCATCGCCCTCACACACGGCCGCCAGCTTGTTGGACTGCGCCTCCTGCTTCCTCTTCTCAGTCGACCTCAACTCACCCGTCATCCGGGTGCAGCGATCGCAAGTGCTCGGCAGTCCATCTGGCGACGCGGGCGCTCGGCCGTGGCCGTTGCGACGTGCGCGTAGGCCTTGTGCTGCAGCGGCCTCCCTGCGACGGCCCGACATGGCACGCTGCAGCGGCGTCCCTCGTCAACCACGGCGCGGCGACCTCCGCGTTCGATGCATGAACCTGACGCGGCGTCATGGGCGAGGATGTCTACGTCCTTGGCCACAACAATATGGGAGCCACCAGATCGACTAGCCGCCGCCTCAAGCTCCGCCCGCGCGCAGCCTCGCAGAAGAACGTGGTCCGCACTCGGACTTGTCGCGGGCCGCCTCACCTTGCGCTGGATCCGAATCAAAGCCGCCGCCGCCGCTGCCGTGGCCGACCAGGGAGCTCTGCACCCCTCTACTCTCCTTCTAATCTTAATTCCATCCCATTTAAGTCCTGCATGCAGGAGATAAATGGCCCTGGGAAACGTTCATTACATGCATGAATGGCTCTAACTCTCGCTTAATTAGTGCTCTCTTGCATGCAGATTCTGCGTACACGTCTTGGACATGGGCAACTCCTTCAATGCGTAATTATGAAGGATTTATTGCTCCATGACTGTCTGGACTTTGTACCAAGTTAACCTCATCGTCTGCCCTCCGGCGCCCAGCTCCGGCGCCGTCGCGCCTGGCTGCCTCCGCTGCATGGTGTCCATGGCCGCTAGCAGCCGCCCGCCTCCAGCGGAGGAAGCAGCGCTCGTTCGCTCATGGGCACTTCCACGCCGAACCTCGCCAATGCCTCCGAGCCCAACACTCCGAGTCGGCCTGCCGAACCAGCTCCACACCGTCCAGATCGCAGCCTAGCTGAGTAGCTGTGGTTCACTTGGATGGGCAGGAACACTCAGATGAGGCCTCCACTCGAATGGCCCTCGTTTGCCGTGAAGCCCATGGGTTCACTCGACCGGTTAACATCCAGAACATCATTGACAGCAACTACGACCATGAATCTACAGAACCAACCGCATCTTCATCCACTTCGCCGCTCCGCGCGTCACCACTCCGTGGGATGCGTCTACTTCACTCGGACGCCCTGCACCTCGTTACTCCGTGGGACGCGTCTACATCACTCGGATGCCCCGACGCATCGTCACTCCGCGCCACGTGTCTACATCATTCGGACGCCCCGGCGCATCGTCACTCCGCGGGACGCGTCTACTTCACTCGGATGCCCTGCACCTCGTCACTCCGCGGGACGCGTCTACATCACTCGGACGCCCCGGCGCATCGTCACTCCACGCCACGCGTCTACATCACACGGACGCCCGGCGCATCGTCACTCCGCGGCACGCGTCTACTTCACTCGGACGCCCCACTCGTCGCCACTCTACGGGACGCGTCTACATCACTCGGCCGCCCCGCACGTCGCCACTCGGTTGGTCACCTCATCACCACTCGGCCGCCCCGCGGATCGCCATCGGTTGGTTACCTCATCACCACTCGGCCGCCCCGCGCGTCGCCATCGGTTGGTCACCTCATCACCACTCGGCCGCCCCGCGCGTCGCCATCGGTTGGTCACCTCATCACCACTCGGCCGCCCCGCGGGTCGCCATTCGGTTGGTCACCTCATCACCACTCGACCGCCCCGCGCGTCGCCATCGGTTGGTCACCTCATCACCACTCAGCCGCCCCGCGTGTCGCCATCGGTTGGTCACCTCATCACCACTCGGCCGCCCCGCGCCTCGTCACTCAGTTGGTCACCTCATCACCACTCGGCCGCCCCGCGCGTCGCCACTCGGTTGGTCACCTCATCACCACTCGGCCACCCCGCGCGTCGCCATCGGTTGGTCACCTCATAACCACTCGGCCGCCCCGCGCGTCGCCACTCGGTTGGTCACCTCATAACCACTCAGCCGCCTCGCACGTCGCCACTCGGTTCGTCACCTCATCACCACTCGGCCGCCCCACGCGTCGCCATCGGTTGGTCACCTCATCACCACCCGACCACCCCGTGCGTCGCCATCGGTTGGTCACCTCATAACCACTCGGCCGCCCCATGCGTCGCCACTCGGTTGGTCACCTCATAACCACTCAGCAGCCCCGTGCGTCGCCACTCGGTTGGTCACCTCATCACCACTCGGCCGCCCCGCGCGTCGCCATCGGTTGGTCACCTCATCACCACTCTTCCGCCCCGCGCGTCGCCATCGGTTGGTCACCTCATCACCACTCGGCCACCCCGCTCGTCGCCATCGGTTGGTCACCTCATCACCACTCGGCCGCCCCGCGCGTCGCCATTCGGTTGGTCACCTCATTACCACTCGGCCGCCCCGCGCGTCGCCATCGGTTGGTCACCTCATAACCACTCGGCTGCCCTGCGTGTCGCCACTCGGTTGGTCACCGCATCACCACTCGGCCGCCCTGCGCGTCGCCGTCGGTTGGTCACCTCATCACCACTCGGCTGCCCCCCGCGTCGCCGTCGGTTGGTCACCTCATCACCACTCGGCCGCCCTGTGCGTCGCCATCGGTTGGTCACCTCATCACCACACAGATTTTAACAATTTTTTCTGAAATAATTATTGTTGCTTATACTTGTAACCAAAATCCCCAAGTGGGTG
This sequence comes from Triticum urartu, assembly GCF_003073215.2. Classification (NCBI taxonomy): domain Eukaryota; kingdom Viridiplantae; phylum Streptophyta; class Magnoliopsida; order Poales; family Poaceae; genus Triticum; species Triticum urartu. The sequence goes on along the minus strand of NC_053027.1, from coordinate 341,290,814 downwards.
ACTTAGCTGCGAATCTGTTTCGCCTAAGTTCAAGAAATCCTACCGAGTGATGAGTCAGCCTCTCACTCGGGGGCTTAGCTGCAAATCTGTTTCGCCTAAGTTCGAAAAATCCTACCGAGTGATGAGTCAGCCTCTCACTCGGGGGCTTAGCTGCGAATCTGTTTCGCGTAAGTTCGAAAAATCCTACTGAGTGATGAGTCAGCCTCTCACTCGGGGGCTTAGCTGCAGTCCAGTACTCGCCTAAGTTTGAAAAAATCCTACCGAGTGGAGAGCAAACCTCCCACTCGGGGGCTTAGCTGCAGTCCAGTACTCGCCTAAGTTTGAAAAAATCCTACCGAGTGGAGAGCAAACCTCCCACTCGGGGGCTTAGTTGTAGTCCAGTACTCGCCTAAGTTTGAAAAAAATCCTACCGAGTGGAGAGCAAACCTCCCACTCGGGGGCTTAGCTGAAGTCCAGTACTCGCCTAAGTTTGAAAAAAATACTGCTGAGTGGAGAGCAAACCTCCCACTTGGGGGCTTAGCTGCAGTCCAGTGCTCGCCTAAGTGTTTGAAATCCTACCGAGTGGAGAGCAAGCCTCCCACTCGGAGGCTTAGCTGCAGTCCAAGGACTCGCCTAAGTAGCCAAAATCCGACTGAGACAAGAGCAAACCTCTAACTCAAGGAGCTGCATCACAAGTATAATGTGCGCTCCATCCCTATCCACAAGGACACCGAGATGAAGGTCGACTGTCACCATCGCCTCGTCACCACTTGGCCACTCACGCGCCTTCAGTCAGCTAAGTCATTTTACATCCAGTTATTTCCGTCTTCCCGAGTGTCCTGTAATTCACACATCACGTTCACTCGGAGGCCACGCCACCGAGTGTACCTCTATGCTTGGCTGCTTATTTTCACATACTTGCTTAGTACTGGTTATGTGACTCATGAGTCCAGCTTCCATTTTTTCGCATACATCATTCACGAACACCATGTGTCGTTCTTCATTTCGAGTTTGCATCGGTCTTCCGGGGCTGCAACTCAGTTGAAACACTACACTTCCATTTTATTTGAGCCAGTATTCTAATGAGTTCAGTCAGATCCATCGCTTCGACAAGTTCGAACGGATCCTTCGCTCTTTCAGACTCTTGATGGTTAACCAGCAAGCCCCTTGCACTCCCAGCGGGTGTCTATGGGTGTTATTCACACAAATCATTTCAGCACACATCAAATTTCCTCGAGAAATTATTTCGTTGGCTTGTGCCATTTTTACACAAGTTACGCAATCACTCGATGGCCCCATGCGCCAACTTCATTGCTGCTCGGACTCGGTCACCGTACCAGTCCTAGCGCACCACAACACCGGCCTTGTCGCTCTGTTGACTTCAAACACATCTAGCCAACCCCTCTATGGAATCCTCTTCATCGTATCAATGATATAGACCCCGCCAGGCATGAGACAGATAAGTTCCTTTTACAATTAAACTTCACACTTCACTCCTTTGCGAGTTTGCCTCTTTCGAGCATCACTCGGAAGCTTCTCCTCATCTTTACCCGAGTCTGACTCGATGAATTACAAATTATCCATTCAAAACTATATTTCCCGTATTCCGACATGTCTGTTGTCGAAGCCTATAGTACGCTCGGGAGCTACGCCACACTCGGGGGCTACAACTCATTTGGAATGACACTCTCCTGAGTGGTCGAGTGCTTCATCACCAGTTAGATCCTTCACTTCAACAAGTGCATTCGATCCGCCACTTTGACAAGCTTTATAATCACCCAGACGCTGTGTGCGCCATCTTCATTCCTACGCAAACTCAGTTGTCACGCCGGTCTTGTTGCGTCGCAACCACACTACATCAACCTCATCGCTACATTAGCTTCGAAAGCATCTGGCTAATTCCTTCGAAGAACATTTCAGCCACTTGGCTGGACACGTAGTCCTTCACTCGGCCACCTCGCACATCATGACTCGACCACCCCGCGCGTCATCACTCGGTTGTACACATCATCGCCCCTCGGCCACCTCGCGCGTCACCATCATTTGGACATGTCTTTACCTCTACACCCCAGCACAGGAACGACTAAGTTACTCATATGATCAAACCTCATATCACACTCTGTAGCAAAGCTTACCTCTTTCGAGCATCACTCGGGGGCTACGCACAGCCGTTGGCCACGCTGCCCTCAGAGGTTATGCCCATTCGACCAACCCATTGATCGCATCAGGAATATCTTTCTGACCATACATGCTCGTTTCGCCGAAAATCTATAAGGGTAGTATCGTCCACTCGGACGAGCGCCCAAATCATTTCTTGAAGTCAGCTTCAGGACTGCAAAAGGGTGAAAACAACTCTCCTCTACGGATACACTTGGCCCTTATCCTTGGTTCCAAGGTGTCAGTTTCACAAACTTGGACTCAGAGATGGCATGTGTTGGTGTTCCCCCGGGATAATGAGTGGCATCTCTCCGGAGACTCAACCCACACACTAGCCTCGCCACTCGGGTTTCATGGCATGTCCATGTCAGACCACTAGTCTATCTCCTCCGGGAGGCATACGAGTGCCACCAAGTTTTTCCTTGTAGTCAACATACCCCGATCAGTTGGGAAGCACGTCCACTCAGACAAATACCCCTTTCACGCAAAATCCAACGGTCAATATAAGAAGTACTACTGGAACGATTACTCGATGGAGTGTCCAACTTTTTTCTACAGTCGTCAGTTTCAAAGCTGAATTCATTCACCGTGCTGAGAGCACGAAGATTCAGCTGCTTGACCGAGTTCCAGGCTGAATTTTTTCCATGCCAAGTGCACGAAGATCAGCCCGACTGACTCAGCTCTAGGCTGAGCTTACCATGTCAAGCGCCTGAAGATGCATCTGATTGACTCAATTTCAAACAAAGATATTTACCGTGTCGACTGCATGGAGGTTTATCGGGAGACTTAAACCCTCTGCCAGACTCATCTAGTCCGACAGAGGCTCGGGGACTACACCCAGTGGGTGCACTCAGCGTGCCCCCACTGGAAGAGAACTCAGAAGGAAACATTTTGCTCGATGTAAAACCAGCTCCAGAATTACTCGACCTCTGAGTCAGAGAAGAACAAGTTCGATCAGTACCTGCTAAGAAGATTTTTAGTTCTCTTAGACCCCCGCCGACTGCCCGCAGTCGATGGCGGTCTTGGGGACTACACCTAGTGGGTGCACTCAGCGTGCCTCCACTGGAGTAATCTCCACTCAGTACGGCCTGGCCAGTCCGAGTGATGAACAACAACAAAAAAGGATAGGCTCTAAGACTCCCGCCGACTGCCCGTAGTCGACGGCAGTCTCGGGGACTACCCCCAGTGGGTGCACTCAGCGTGCCCCCACTGGAATGGTATCCACTCGGAACGGTCCGCTCGGTCTGAGTGTCGGCCAAACAACAAAAAAATACACGTTCCGGGCATGAAGAAATTCCGAGTAATCAGTTACTCGATGCAGCACCAGCTCCAAATCACTCCCAAAAAAATCCTATAAGGTGAGTTTAACGCTCCTCCATTGGACCTGTTTTGAGCCTTCTTCTAGGACTCAAAGTGTCACACGTTTGGATCCAGAACCAACTCATATTGACGTTCCCACGGGATAAAGAATGGCATCTCTCCGAGAGAACAGTCCATGCGTCAATCTTGTTGCCCGGATTTAATGACACACCCATACTTCGATCACGAGTTAACCTCTTCCGAGAGATGAACAAATGTCACCAAGTTGCTCCTCGCGGGCACTTACCCCCAGATCAGTCGGGAAGCGTAGTGTCGGAATCCATTGAGATTTTGTTCAAACCTTGGTTGTCTGAAAGCACGATGACAAGTACCGAGTATTGCCGTAATCACTCGGACCAAATTGTGTCTTTCACAAACTTGTTCTGCAAAATCGCAATCGATTCGGGGGCTAATGTTGGAGATACACATAATAGGTAGGCCCACGAAGGGTCGAAATATCATAAAGCATGGGGTCCACACAACATGTGGGTCCAGATAAATTTCATACAGGCATACTATCCACTCGACCAAGAAGCATATATACCATCTACTCAGATGACAGTTCACCACTCGACCGTATGACTCACTCGGATATATGAAGACCAGTAGGCAGCAAAGCAGTTGGCATCATTCTCATAGTGAGGGCTTGGTAGTGGGCTAGTATTATGGCATTCATGCCCCACTTTGTAACATAGGAGGTGGGGGGGTGGCGCACTCTATATAAGCCACCCCCACCACTAGCCGAGGGGGATCTTCTTCCATCTATCTATTTTTCACCATTAGTCTCAGGACTACGGGGATCAGTTCTCCTCTCATTGTAATCTCTGGATACATACTAAGATAAAAAAAGGCCTCTCCGGAGCACGAGACGTAGGGTTGTTATCTCCACCGTGAGAGGCCCGAACTCGCTAAAACTACCGTGTCACCCATATGCATCTCGATAGATCATTCTCCTTTATCCTACCCCTCTCTTATTGTAGGAATCGTTCCCACGATAGGCAGGTTCTTGAATTGTGTCTCTTCCTCTTTTTGCAGATGCTACAACGTCTCGGTTTCGTCCATTTCTTAGTGTTGTGAGTGGAATTTCTGTTTGGTTGTGCGTCGCCATGTCCTTGTTTTTCTTGTTCATGTCTTTTTGTACATGTCCTGGAATTTTGGCCTCTGATTTCATTACATGTCTTGCACATTCTTATTCCAAGTGGGTGACCATCACTGTCCAGCTCAGGCCGTGGCTTACTGTTTTTGTCATCATTTTTCTCCTTGCATGCAACCTTTTTCCGGGTTGCGTCGCCCCCTTTCTTCCTTCCTCTTGTGTTTGAAACAGGAGGTGGAAGAATTGTTTCTTTTCTGATAGCACCAGTTCCGCCGTGTTCGGTATTTTCTACTTGCTCGGCATTATTGTCATGCTGGGATTTCTCTGGTTGCTTTAGTTTTGCTTCTTCTTCTTCTTCTTCTTCTTCGTTGAGCACATCTACTTCCTCGATCAGTGCCCTCATACCAGACAACGCTCTGTGGCACCCAGCGTCGGACCTTGTCGCTCTGTTTGCAAGGTCCATTGCTGTTTCTATCAGCAATTTTCTATGGCAAAAAAGCGATGTTCCATCTGGTGCTCTTTGTTCATAGTCTCTTCTGTCAAACGTTGCATTTGATCTTGCGTTACGGGTGTATCTTTTCATGGTGTACACCTCAGGAATCTTGAGTACTCTCAAATGAGAAAGCATGCATAACACATGGACGCAAAAGAGCCCTGCAGACAACACATGATTTCTTTGTTTTGTAAGTGAACTCCATGAAATTAATAAACAAAATTTTTTTTCGTTATTTGTTCATTTTAAGGAAGTGAACTTCTTTGATAGGAGTCTCACCCGTGTGTGTCCAGAGTTTGAATTCAAATTCATAGACACCTTTCTGTTCATCGGTGACCACTTGGAAATTATGCCTTGCCCAGTCAAATGCATCCGATCTGTTGTAGTGGTGTACGAGATACTTTGTCGGGTTCTCAGGGCACCGTTCTGCTCTGAATGCAGTGCTACGGTAGAGTGTTTCTTTGAAATCTGCAAACACTGCCCTTGTATACACTTTTGATAGCTGAACTTCGAACCCAAACTATGTTGTTGTCTTTACTTCTGACTGCATGATCAGAAATGCACTGTTACGAACTAGATAAATGAAAAAATTGTTTGTTTTTGTAGTTATATTTTTAGCAGTTTTTGATGGACCTTTTTTGTTTACCTCATTTGCTACTGTCTCTGCGTGCTCGACGGCCTTCCTGGTCTGAATGCACTTGTCCACCTGCTGAGCAAACAGATGGAGATCATGCTTCTCTTTGACAAAGTTTTTCTTCAGTATGTGGTTCATGCTCTCGCTTCTCTGTGTGGAAGTCATCCGAGCACAGAAATATTCCTTGTAGTAAGCCGAGATCCACTCATGCCTGTCTTCCCACAGCGAATTCATCACTTCGTCGTCTTGCAAGTTGTATCTCTGAATGAGGTCCTTCCATGCTCGTTCAAATTCTGACGGCATTAGTGGGTGGTTGAGCACCGCATTGAGATCATCCTTGAGTTTCTCGTGCGCCTTATACAGCAAGGCGAGCTGGTCTTTGTACTTCTTCATGATATGCCACCAACACAACTTATGCAGAGTATGTGGGAGGATAGTTTTTAATGCTGCCTTCATCGAAAAACACTGGTCTAAGAAGGCAAAAATAGTGTTTTTATTAAGTTGTTTGTGTGTGTGTAAGATAGATGGAAGAAATATAAGTGCACCAAAAAACGTAAGTATGCAGGGTTTTTTTGTACCTATGAGGATGCAGATTGGCGGCTTCTTCTTCATAAACCTCAGAAATGTTTTGAAAACCCACTCGAACGATGGTATTGTCTCATCTCGCACGAGGGCAACAACAAATATGGTGCTCTGTAGAGGATGGTTCACTTCGACGAAGACTCCCAGTGGCATGCGAAATTTGTTAGTTTTATACATCGTGTCAAATGTAACACAGTCTCCAAAATCATCATCGATCCTTTGCAACTTGCGTTGGCCCAAAAGACGTTTCTTACATGGTTATCTGCATCAACGTCATAATGATAGAAGAACTCTGGGTTTATCTTCTGCATCTTCTCGAAGAAATCCAGAAGTTTCTTGACATCATCTTGGGACTCTTCTCTGGCAAACTTTTGTTTCCTGCATTTTTGAACGCAATGCAAACTCATCTCATCAAATAGGAAATAATTACCGACAGGATGCTCAAGCGATATGTTTTGTGATGTGCTTACTTGTTTACCCAGTCGCGGCTAGTATGTCCCATGTACTGCAGACCACCGGACATATGTGACAGCGTTGACATCATCTGAGCATGTGTGTGGTTGTCTAGTTGCATGTCTTTCACTAACAGGTCTATCAAAGGATCGTCTTTTTTGTGCGATCGCTTGTGCAAAAGCATCCCGGGGCTTTCCAGCATCTTGTGATTGTGGTTGAGTTCAACCATTTCTATCACAAATTTGCCGTCCTTCCTCTTTTTGACTCTAATCTTTGCCTTGCAGTCAATCCTTTTTGATGTCTTCTGACATTTCCTTTGATAATCTGACACAGTCTGCTTGTGCGTCCCTTCTCTTGAGCAGACAATGTAGGTATTTGTCTTGTGTTGTGCCCTCTAGCGTATGCCAAACCATGCACATCTTGCATAATTGTTGTAAAAGTTCCATGCCTTGGCGTATGTGGTGAACTTCATTCCAACGGCAGGTATGAGGTTTAGCGACATGTTTTTATCCTGCATCAAGCGCAATTCTCTATAAGATAATTTGCTCTGTTCTGTTTTTAAATACGAGGAGTGCATACGAGTTTAAAAAAGCATTGCAGTGTTCCTAAGTTTTCAGAAGAATCCAATGTATTAGATGCTAGGTCAAACCTCACAAGAAATATCAGTGTGCACTGCAATGTTATCTGAATGGACTGCAACTATTATTATTATTTTTCAAAACATAAACTTACATGTGTGCAGAGTCGTTCACCCGATGGTGTTTCCAGCTCGCCGGGTTGTATTGGACATGGCGGGGTTATAGCAAATTTGTGTAGTTGAGGATCTCGCGGCGGCAACAGTGAGGAGGATTTGTACATACTGTTGACTTTTGACTGAGGCACCGTTGGTGGTTGCTTTGTCGAAGTTGATGCAACAGCTCTTCTTGGAGCTCTGTTTTTCGGTGCAGCAGGTGGACGCTGAGCTCTGTTTTGGGGTGCAACATGTGGACGTGGTGGTAATCTAGTGTTGTGACGATGTCTCAGTGGATTGGTTTGAAAATTTTGGAGTGGTGGAACATCATCATCATCTGCTGCAACATTGTGTTCAACTGGATCATCCTTGTCTGTTCGGACATGCTGTCCAAACGTAGTGAACTCGTGCTTATACTCTGGGTTGAGAATTGTTATTGGGTCATCTTCATCGTCGTCATCTTCATCCTCCTGTCAGTGAGTGCCCTCCCAGATGAAGGTGACATCGTCGTTATCCTCGACTACCTCTTCTCCCTAGAAAAAAATCCTCTTCCGGAGAGTAGTGCACCTTGTTTGTTGTCGTGAAGAATCCTCGAGGAATCTCAGGGGTAACCCAGCCAGTATCTCTTTCAAAAGAAGCTTTACTCTTCTAAAAGTTGTTGTTCCCTGGGTTGTCAATTATGCGCGGCATTTTGTATCTGTTGAACGTCATTTCCTGCACACAAAATGACCGAGCTGTATTGTTAGGAAAAATGAATTGAACATGCGAACTGCAATGTGTTACAAACGGTACAACGAAACTAATGCATGCTGACTGCATCACCCTACAATGTGAATTGAAGTAACCACACTGCATCGTTGTCCATAATGAACCTACACAAGCGTACTGCATAACCGGGCAAGTTCACTGCATTTTCCCCCACAACGAACTAAAGCAACCGCACTGCATCGTATTTGTAGGTGTACTGGACTATGTGTACTGCTTTGTCTGGAATAACTAAACTGATATGGTTGAGGAAGTGTACTGCTTACCTCGTGTTGCAGTGATTTCTTGCGTTTGTAGGAGGAAGTTCTCTTCTCGTCCGTCTGCACAACTTTCGCATTCGCCTGTGCAGTCCACTTGCCCTTCAGAAGTTCATGAGCGGTCTGGACGTTGCTCAAGGTGAACGGAGATGGAGGATTTGCTCTGAAGGTCATTGCAGACTTAATCCAAGAAGCTGCCGTGGATGAAGGGACCTTGCACATAGTCCTCCTTGCTCGAATTGGTTTGATGTCGAGGCAGCACCTATCCACATCTGATGAAGTACAGCTAATTGCAGGCCCAGAGGAGTTCGACGGCGGCGCTACCAACCTGCTGCCATGGAAGAAGGCCGATATGCTGGTGGGGGAGGCGTTGCTCGGTTGCTTCCGCGGAAGAAAACCGAGCGGCGATGGGCAGCGGCACTTCTTGGCCGCTGCCGCGGAAGAAGTCCTGGAGGGGAGGGACGGCGTCGCTGCCGGCCGCTGCCGCGGAATAAGGCAGGGAGGGGAGGGGCGGTGGCGCTCCCAGGCCGCCGCCGTGGGAGAAAGCTGGGAGGGGAGGGGCGGCATGGCTTCCAGGCCGCTGCCGCGGAAGAAGGCCGGGAGGGGAGGGGCGATGGCGCTTCCAGGCCGCTGCCGCGGAAGAAGGCCGGGAGGGGAGGGGCGGAGGCGCTCCCAGGCCGCTGCTGCGGTAGAAGGTCGGGAGGGGAGGGGCGGCGGCGATCTGGTGGGGGATGTGCAGAATAAGGCTGGTGTTAATTAGAATAAGACTCTTAAGGGGTGTTATCATAATAGACCCACCCTATATATATGTGCGTGTTCTGTCCTCTACAACATTCATTTATAGATATGTCTTCACACTTGAATTTTTTTATCTAAGTGAATGTGATCGGATCCTATCCCCCGTATGTGCCTCTACCTCAAATTCTATCTATCCAAGTCTTATGCGTTCTGTTGAAACCTGTCGAATATCTTCACTGAATCCTTGTCAGCTGAAGACATAGAGACACACATTTAAAATCTGTTTTAATGATATATCCCTTCTGCCGGAATACCCGAGAAGGCGGAATGACCACCTGACAATCCAGGCGTGCATGGGAACATGCCACAACTTCCAATAAGTTGCATGCAAGCCACGTGTCCTTCAGATGTGAACTGCTAGGGGCGCCTGCGTAATTACACTGTGTTGTCCCTTTCCTTATAAATACACTCCACGCGCGGTCATTATCTCTTCTTCCACTTGGCCACCTCGCTCAAACCCGAGCGCCTCCACTAGCTTGCATTGACGCTGGAGACGAAGCGCTTAGCTGCCGCAACTTCTTCAACGCCGTACTCATGCCGGCCGTGGACCTCGTCCTCTCCGCCGCCATCGTAGGTGTCTTCCGCCGCCAAGTTAGGGCACGGGAGATTGAACTGCTCGGCTTCAAAACTCTGCCTCGTCTAGTAGTTCGCCAGCGGTAAATAAACCTCTCTTTTTATAGTGTTTTGATACGTAAAATCCATCCACTTCAACCAAAAGTGGTTTCTACACTTCCAAATCTGGATCTGTCTTTATCTGCATCTCATACTATGCTAAGGGTATTCACTTATGCTTCATAACTAGTTAGATTCCTCACTTGTACTTATTCATGGATTCGTACAAATCTAGAACCAACTCTCTTCAAATAAGTGAATGTCTTCGCACTATGAGGTCAATGTCTACAAACTGATTTATCTTCAAAATCTTCTGAGAATGCATATGACCTCTTCCCCTTCCCTCGCACCTTTAATGCTATCACTGGTACATGTCCGTGGGAGAATTACTTGGTTCTCATAGTGTGCATTCATTTGCAGAGTTATTACAGCATCATATTCACTCCCCTGAAGCCAGTTCTTCTCTGACCAGTAGAGGAAGCCTTTCACTGTTCTGAAGCCAATCAGTTTGAATATAATGGCAACAGAGAAATCAGCAAGGAAAGATGGCAGGCAGCGCAAAGGCAACATAGCTCTAGATCTGCCTCCGGACCTGTATGAATTGTACAAGTCAGATCCTGAGGAAAGCTACGGCCAGCGCAAGACCCGAATCCAATGGATTCGAAGATATTGGGCTGAACAGTGGTTCAAGTATAACTTCGTAACCCCTGAATATGCAGAGAAGAATGCCATCAAGCGCCCATGGGGAGATATTCTGTACATGAATCTGCAGCCTAAGTTAAAGCCTGAAGCCATTGCTGAAGGCCTCTATCCATGCATGGTCCGTGGACCGAAGCCTGAGAATGCCGACCCATCATCATTATTATGGTGTCGTGAAGACAATCTCTTTAAGTGCAACTATCAGTTTGCCAAGGAGTCAACTACAAAGAACAAGAAGGAACTAGGACTCAACTTCAATCCTGGTCCATCTGCTCCTAGGTAGGATGGCACTCGCGATGCCAATCCCAATGTCATCGGCCCGTTCAACAGCTTCTATGGGCTTCTCTCTCACATTGCTGCTCAGAGGGCCAGTATGGAACAATCAACTGATGGAACAGACTCCGAAGATGCGCCTGCTCCACCGAAGCAAAAGAAAAAGAACTCAAAAGCTTCGAAGCCCTCCGCGTCACCAAAAGCTTCGACTGTGAAGCCGTTGACCACTGCACCTCCTGGACCGAGTGTGCAGTCTGAAGATTTTTCTCATGTCTCCAAGAAGGCTGAGAAGTCCAAGAAAACCATGAATCCCAAGAAGAGTTCTGGGCATGAACTGACTCCTCTACCGTTCTGCCCAACGAGGAAGACACCATTGATCTATCCAGTGATGAAGATCTTGGTGATGACGCACTTGAGCACCTGATCAAGAGTAAGCAAGAGGCGGAGATCTTCAACGATCTGCCCCTCTTTAATGTTGACATTTTGAACAACTTCATAGATGAGTGGTTCGATGATCAAAGCATCAATATTGATGATCTTCAGCTGCCTGTGGACATAAGCGTCACGTTTCATGGAGCCATTGCTAATGAGTTGGCCCTGGCTCAGAAAATTGTTGAACTCAAGAACAAGATTGATTATGAGAAGGCTCATTTCAAGAAGAATATGGCCAAGCTCAGTGCGGCTGATGTGCAGATCTTCAAGAAGATGCTGCATGACCTCAAGGACGAGTTTCACAAGAAGAGGGAAGAAGCCAAAGGCTCTCGTGAGCGCATGAAGTACTACGCGCAGAAGTGTGTTCAAGCACACAATGAAGCTGAAAAGCGCAAAGCTCTTGGACGCCCTGGCATCGACCCCAGGATGGCTGGCAAGCAAAAGAAGAAGCCTGCTGCGGCCCAAACTGAAGCACCAAGGCAGGATGAACCTCACATTGTCTTCCCTGCTAGTATGACAGGCTCGAAGACTAAGGTCCCCTCAGCATCTTCAAATGTGAAGAAAACAAGGGAAGCTGAAGCCGAAGCCAGGAAACGCAAGCACAAGAACACTTCTTATGAAGCCCCATCCAAGAAGAAATTGAAGATGAAGTTTTCAAGGAAAGAGTGTGATGCGGCCACTAAGCCCCTCAATGTTGAACCCATTTTTGTTGCTCCTCCTACCTCAACCAACCAAGAGTGTCGTCTTGTGATCCATGAGCCTGCTTCCACAGAGGCTCATGCAAGTGAAGAAGTTCCAGCTGCCGACCCCAACGCAGCTGAAGAAATTGGTCGTGAAGACAATGTTGATGATGATGTAGTCCTTCCTCAGCTCCAGCCCCAGACGGTATCATCGCCTATTCTTACGAACAGTGAACTTATCAGCATTGGTCGTCATTTTACACCAATTGCTCATGATGACTCATGGGCTGAGCGCCCTCAGCAAGACACACCCGTCCATGATGAGACACCTATAACTCCACCACCTCAAGTCACCACTCTGGTGCTTGACGATGACAACTACATGGTGCAGACCACTCCCTCACCAAAGGCGTCGCTCACATTTCGCAAGCTTCGCAAAGGCCCCAGGCCACAGGTCACCATGTGGAGCATTCCGGAAGGGGAAGTGCACCAAAAAGCTCAGTTGCTGGTCAAGTGTTCCCTGAAGCCACCCCTTCTGCGAATGTCTCTGAGTCTGAAGCTAAAGTCACTAAAGATATTCCGGCTGCATCAGCCAATGAAGATTGTGAAGAAGCAAGAGATGAAGAAAGAGTTGCCACACCCCTTGCTACTAATCAAGTCGTTCTCGAGGAGAATGTGCTTGTGCCCGACCCTCCTGTTATTGAACAAACGGAGGTTACAAACACTGAGTCTGCCACAAACAATGCCACCAAAGCCAATGACTCAGTCATGGCTGAAGACAATGTGGAGCCTAAAGCCAATGTGGATGCTGAAGCCACTGTTCCACCTCCAAGGCCTCACACCATTGAACAGGCCTTTGATCATGGACAACTGGTCACTATAAAATGGCCTATTATGGTTCCTCCTACTGCTCCAGGCCCATAATATGACTATCATGTGGAGCAGAGGCCTCAAGTTCAGAAGCCCAAGCCACGACTGCCAAGGCTTCTAGGTGCTGCAACTACAACGGGTTCTTTTAACATGCACAGCTTCAGAGCCCACAACACCTTCTTTGACAGTGCCAAAAATCCCTACACGAAGCCAAAGATCTCATCTGATCATTTTTGGAGCCATCAACAGCGAAGCTATGACTCTTGCATTCTGTACAATCAAGAGCGAATCTTTACCCACATGCGTCTGGATAGTGAAGCTATTGCTGGGCTGCCATGTCTTGAAGAAGCGCTTGACTGCTTCAGGGATGTTGGTATTCTGCCATTTGTAATAGACAAAGAGCACTGGAATGAAGAGCTTCTACTGTAGTTCCATGCTGCTCTTCATATTCGTGGCTACAACAGGGATCCGAAGACATGGATCCTTGAGTGGATGTCAGGTGATGTACATCACGAAGCCAAAGCTCAAGATATTATCGAGCTTACTTCCCTGCCCACTCCAGATGAGTTATATGAGTCCGGTTGTCAGTGTCATCAAGATGAACTGTAGAGTATCTTTCAGAGGCCCGAACCCAATATGAGTCAGATGCTCAACATGATGAAGCCATTACCTCAAGATGGTGAATACTCAAAGGAATTCTTCGTCCAGGACCTCGAGTACTTGACACGCACAGTATACCACTTTCTAAGGCGTACTCTATGGACAATCAAGGGGCATTCTTCTGAAGCCAAACTTGATGGAGCCATGAAGACTTTAGTATTCTATATCATCAACGACATCATATTCAATACCCAGGATTTCTTCATCAGACAACTAGCTGCTTCTGGGATTGATCTGTTTGGCCTAAAGTTCTATGCCCCATGGGTGATGCACCTAATCAAGCTCCATTCTTCTGTTGACTATCAGCCCTCAACACACAACCATCTTGTTTTCCTGCCTGAGGTTGATCTGTCCATTGACGCCATCTACACCGAGCCTGCCAAGGAGCCTCTACATTTTCAAAATGCTGAACACCAAAGCTTCTTACAACCAATGGAGGGAATTCTTGTTCCCAATGCTGCAACCCCTACTTATCCTCTAGCTGGGAATATGAGAGTGCCACATCGCGCCAACACCGAAGCCACAACAAGTACGATTGCACAGAGGCCTTGAAAGCGTTCTTGTGTACTCAATGACCGAGAGCTTCTTGTGGCCTTGCATCAGAAACATGATAAGCATCATGACTGGCTAAAGCATCAGATGCAGAGTATCTTGGTGGATGTCAACCGCATTCGAAATTTGGCAACCAAGAACTCGTTTGTTTCCCATGAAGCCTATCAGCGGTCCTGGAAGAGTCTCACACTACTCTGTCCTGAAGACGATCTTCGTGAAGATGGCTTCACTGAGGACTTTGTCGGCGTTCTGGGAACGGGGGTCCCCAGACTTGCCTACCTGTGGCCCGCCGCATGGCTAAGCCAGCAGGCCGCACGGCCCATCCTCACCAACGAAGCGCCCAAGACGCTCGCGAGGGGCCAAGCCTCGCGAGGCGGACGACGCAAGACCTCCTCTGGAGTGGCCTAGCCAGGCAGGCTCATGAGGAGCGGAGATATCAAGGCGAGACGAACCTCATGAGGATCTCGTGACGTGAACCGTGACGATCGACACCAGGTGGGCGCCAACGCGCACAACGTCCTTGTTTCCTCTTTGGTGCAAAGGGGGCAAGCGCAGCCGCAGAGTACTGAGGCATCAGGCAAAGGTTGCCATTTCGGTGCAACAAGACCAAGACCAAGGACTGCAATACGGAGGTCATCGTGGAGCCCTGAACAGCGTCACCACCAGAACTTTGTGCAGGCGAAGACTACTTTTGTCAGGATAGCTTGTACTAGCTGTCCCCCTTCAAATTAGCCCACCATTGTTGGCTCCGTTCCCGCTTGATATTTGGGAAGAGGACCAGGGCCTCTATAAATAGGACTAGCCACCACATTAGGAGGGGAATCAGAGTAGAGAGAAGGGGGGAGACACACAAGTTCATACGCACAAGAACACCTCAACCTCAGGAGGCCGTTCTGCCCTTATATTATTCATCATCAGCCCAAGAGGCAATCCACCACCACCACACTAGAGTAGGGTATTACACCACAATGGTGCCCCAAACCAGTATAAACCCTGTGTCCTTCTGTGTTGTGAGTTCGTCGAGTTCGTCCGCGAGATCCTAGCAAGCTAGAGCGTAGATCGGTTGGAGGGAAAGACTTCGCGCGCACCCCAGTGTTCGAACCTTAAGGGTTTGCCGGGACCCCATACCCTAACATTTGGCGCGCCAGGTAGGGGTGCGCCGTAGCTTCCCTTCCATTAGCTCATCGCTCCATCGATCCGTCGTCTCCATGTAGGACGCTCGCCGTGCTTGAGCTAAGCGTCAGGCCGCCCTCACCGCCCGCGTCGCTCAGACGGCTCCCATCGGCGGTCCGCCTCGTCGTTCTCCATCCCCCGCCGCCAACGCTGCCACCGGCCCCGTGGGAAACAAGCAGCAGGCATCCTCGCAACATCCTTCGGTGTGCCAGGACGGCCGCACCGCTACTCCATCACTCGCTCCTGCTGGCTCTTTGTCCCATGCGCACCGCGCTCCCCTGGAGGCGCGGGCCGCGCTCATCGCGATGAACGAGCTCCTGCGTTACCGCCCGTCGACAACGTCTATGAGGAGTGGCTCGACCGCGTCGCCGAGCTTGCCCGCGCCGCTAGGGGCTCTCTGGCGCTGTCCCACTCTGTGCCTCCCCCTCAGCAGGCCACGGGCAACAGGGCTCATGGCGCGCCTCCACCACCTCGACCCCAAGACGGTGCCTTGGCACCAAGGAGCGCGCCTCCGCGACATGATCCGCCGCGCCCGGCGCCCGCGCGTGAAGAAAGGAGCTGCCAAGAAATCCTGCGGCCGCGAGAAGCTGCACCAGCGGTCCTCGCGCCACCTCGTCAAGACCACACGCTGTCTACAGTGGCGCAGCGCGAACCTCGCCAAGACCAAGCTCCGCCCTCGAAGCGGGCCCCGGCAACCACGGCAGGCTGCCGCGCCTTCACCCCTAAGTTGCACAGCGTTGCCTGGCCAGGCAAGTTCAAGCCAGATCTGCCTCCTCGGTACGACGGCACCACCGACCCCGCGGAGTTCCTGCAGCTCTATGAGTTGAGCATCAAAGCGGCCAACGGTGACGAAAAAGTCATGGCGAACTGGTTTCCCATGGCTCTCAAGGATGGGGCCCGTTCCTGGCTCCTGAACGTACAACACGGCTCAATCTCCTCCTAGGACGAGATGCGCGACTACTTCGTCGCCAACTTCCAGGGTACTCGTGACCGCCCACTGGTCGCGGGCGACCTACGCCACATCAAGCAACAGCCAGGAGAGACCCTCCAGAAGTACATCCAGCGCTTCAACAACACCCGCCTCAAGATTCCCAAGATCTCGGACAAGGCCATCATCTCCGTGTTTTCTAACGGCATCCGCGATGTCAAGATGAAGGAAGAGCTGGCAATCCATGAGGAGCTGTGCACATCTCAGGAGCTGTTCAACCTGGCGACCAGGTGCGCACACTACAAAAAAAAGACACATCCGTGACATTTTGGGCCGAACGAATTTTTTTCTGTCATACATATGACACTTCTATGACGATAATTGTGACAAAACCCGGTATCATCATAGATGTGGTGGGCTCCTACTTCTATGACAAAAAATCATGACAGAAAATGGGCTTTTCGTCCTGGGCGGGCCGGAGACGCAGCTGCATGACATTCTTTGGGCCATCCATGACGGAAAAAACCATGGTAGAAGCGAGGGGGAGGAAAATTTCGGGGAGTTCTCGGTTACGGTGGGAGGTCGGGGGCCGAGCGATGCGCGTTTCTCTCGTACACGTACGCGCGTGTGTGCGAGGCGTTGGCTCTAACTGAAACCGAGTGAGGCGTTGGGCTCTAACTGAACCCGAGCGATTGCACTGCAGGCTACACGTTACTGAACCCGAGCGATCGATCGATGGATGTTAACTGAACCCGATCGAGCGATTCCTTCGCTACTGCTGCTAACTGAAGCTGATCGATGCTGCCTCTGGGATGAACAGTGAGTGTTGCGGGGGGGGGGGGGGGGGGGGGGGGGGGTTTGGATGAGCAGTGAGCGGTGGCGTTGCCTCTGGATGAACAGGACCCCGTGGTGTGGTGGAGGGCTGGATGAACAGTAGACGGTGGAGGGGTGCCCGTGGAGGGGTGGTTGAACAGGACCCCGTGCTATGGAGGGCTGGATGAACAGTAGATGATGGAGGGGTGCCCATGGAGGGGTGGTTGAACAGGACCCCGTGGTGTGGAGGGCTGGATGAACAGTAGACGGTGGAGGGGTGGTTGAACAGGACCCCGTGGTGTGGAGGGCTGGATGAACAGTAGACGGTGGAGGGGTGGTTGAACAGTAGCCGGTGGAGTAGTGAGCGGTGGAGGCTGGATGAACAGGAGCCCGTGGAGGCTGGATGAACAGGAGCCCGTGGAGGTTGGAGGAGGTCGATGGTGGAGATGAACAGTATCCCGTGGAGTCCCATTTTGCGGTATGCCACACCCCTCCCGATGAATAGGACCCCTGTTTCGACCGTAGCGCTCCAACACAAGTTCGTTTCCTCCGTTTTGCGGTACGCCACACCCCTCCCGATGAACAGGACCCCCATTTCGACCGTAGGAGGTTCGTTTCCTCCGTTTTGCGGTACGCCACACCCTCCCGATGAACAGGATCCTGTTTCGAACGTGGCCGGCCGAACACAAGGCCGTTTCCTCCGTTCTACGGTACGCCAGGCCTCGTTTCCATGGCCTGTTCCGTCCAAGCCCTCCCAATGAACACGGCGCATTCCGTTGCCTCCCCATGAACATGACGCATTCCGTTGCCTCCCCATGAACACGACGCATTCCGTTGCCTCCCCATGAACATGACGCATTCTGTTGCCTCCCCATGAATACGACGACGACGCTGTTTCTCCGTTCCGACCCAGCCATGTACATGAGCCCTTGCCGTACGTATGTGCGAGTAGGCGTTCGAGACCCCGCCCATATGTACACATACGTGACCGTATTTTCTTTCTTGCACCCTGACCGTTGTACGTACGTGTACATGCTACATGCGCGCCTCTACTACGACACGTGCGCGCCTCTACATCGACCAATATATATGTACGTACACGTTCGCGACCAGAATGACAACGCTACGTATGCTTCGACCAGGTGGGTCCCGACTGTCAGGCACTTCCTTGCGTGTGAAGATGTAAGGAGGCACTTCCTTGCTGCGGCCGTGGACCCAGCTATCAGCCTCTCCACATACAGTCCACGTCTGATGGAAGTCGTTCCTTGACCATGTTGACCACGCCGCGCCGAGAGCACCAGGGTGGTGGATGACGGCGAGGCCTAGGAGGGGGACGACGGGGAGCCGGGGAAGACGCGGTAGTGGAAGCCCACACGGAGAGGAGTAC
The DNA here is from genome assembly GCF_003073215.2 of Triticum urartu. Taxonomy (NCBI): domain Eukaryota; kingdom Viridiplantae; phylum Streptophyta; class Magnoliopsida; order Poales; family Poaceae; genus Triticum; species Triticum urartu. The sequence continues at coordinate 341,272,435 of NC_053027.1, read as the reverse complement.
GAGGGTTCACTGGTTCGGCTGCGGTGTGAGGCTGCCGTCGCCACAGGGCCTGGCCAGTGGTGGGAATAGTAGGGGGCGGTGAGGCCTCTACAGCAACACAGCCGGCCACGGGAGGAAGGAGCATGCGGCACGACCGGCGCTGCTTTGGGCGGCTGGAGCAAGAAGACCAGAGGTTGAAGAAGCACTACGACCGTTGGATGGACATCATACGGTCACTGGAGCTAGAGTCGTTCATATTGACTAAAGTTGACAAAGGCCCCCGTCCCAGTCAACTTAGTTGGCCCACAAGTTAGCCTCCCACCATGGTGGGTCCCAGCTAGTAGGGGGAGTATTCATTTTTTTGTGCGTAATAAGGAGGCACTTCCGGTGGGTCCGAGCTGATAGCGGGGGGAACGTTTTTTCGCGAAATACGCTGGCCCGTCCGGTGGGTCCGAGCAGTCAGGGGGAATTTTTTTTTTCGCGAAATAAGGTGGCCCGTCCGGTGGGTCCCTGCTGTAAGGTGGAGGAATAATTATTTTGCGCGTAATAAGGAGGCACTTCCTTGCGGCCGCCTGGACCCAGCTGTCAGCCTCTCCACGTACAGTACTCTTTCGATGGAAGTCGGTCATTGACCACGTTGACCACGCCGCGCCGAGAGCACCAGGGCGGTGGTCTGGACGATGGCGAGGCCTAGGAAGGGGACGACGCGGAGCCGGGGAAGACGCAGCAGCGGAAGCCCACGCGGAGAGGAGTACGAGGGTTCACTGGTTCGGCTGCGGTGTGACGCTGACGTCGCCACAAAATAACAGGGGGTGTGGGTGAGTGGAGGGATGGCCTGACCAGCGGTGGGAGTAGTATGGGGGCGGTGAGGCCTCCGCGGCAGCACAGCCGGCCACGGGAGGCAGGAGCAGGCGGCACGACCGGCTGGACCAAGAAGACCAGACGTTGAAGAAGCACTACGGCCGTTTGATGGACATCGTACGATCACTGGAGCTAGAATCATGCATATATTGACTAACTTGACAAAGCCCTCCGTCCCCGCTAACTTAGTAGGCCCACAAGTCAGCCTGCCACTATACTGGGTCCCAGCTAACAGGGGGAGTATTCATTTTTTTGTGCGTAATAAGGAGGCACTTCCTTGCGTGCGAAGATATAGCTGGTGGGTCTGAGCTGTCACCGGCGGTAATGTTTTTTTCGCGAAATGCAGAAGCCCTTTCGATGGGTCCCTGATGTCAGGTGGAGGAATCATTATTTTGCGCGTAATAAGGAGGCATTTCCTTGCGTGCGGCCTTGGACCCAGCTGTCAGCCTCTCCATGTACAGTCCACTTCAGATGCATGTCGGTCGTTGACCATGTTGACCAGGCCGCGCCGAGAGCACCAGGGCGGTGGGCGACGGCGAGGCCTAGGAAGGGAACGACACGGAGGCAGGGAAGACTTGGCAGTTGTTTCCCACGCGGAGGGGAGTACGACTGTACGAGGGTTTACTGGTTCGTCTGCCGTCGCTGGAGAATAACAGCAGGTGTGGGTGAGTAGATGGATGGCTAGGCCAGCGATGGGAGTACGGTCGGGCAGTGAGGCCTGCGCGGCAGCACAGCCGGCCACGAGGAGGAGGGAGCAGGCAGTCCCATCGGCGCTTGTTTGAGCGGCTGTAGCAGGAAGAGCAGAGATTGAAAAAGCCCGACGGCCGTTGGATGGACATCCAACAGTCAGTACTTGTGCATCAACCTTTTTTTAGGAAAGCCTCAAATATGTGGAAAACAACATACAGCCCATCTGCCATTATTTCTAATAATTTATAGCCCATTTGCTAATTCTTAAGGTTTTTTTGGAGCCCATATTCTTTTTGTTAGCATTACAGCCCATATTGTGGCAACGGTTAAAAAATTATACGAAATTTTGCATATTTCGGTGCGGTCCAAACCGTTTTTAATCCCGAAATTCCGACTCACATTCAAACTAATTTTAGAAATAAATGTATATCAATATAAAATCCAACAAATTCTCCATGCATAAAAATTAATGTAATTTAAAATCTTGAAATGAAAAAAAAGATATTTGAAACTAATTGCCGGTTTGATGTGTTTTAAAAATGTACAACCCATTTCTCATTACTAATGGGCCATTTTATTGGCCAGTCGAATGAAAGCTCTCCTCATCTTGAAAGATTTGCAGCCCAACAGGCCTGACAAAGCGACTTACTTGGCAAATCACAAAAAAACTGGGCTGTAGCCGTGGACCCAGCTGTCAGCCTCTCCACGTACAGTACTCTTCCGATGGAAGTCATTCCTTGACCACGTTGACCATGCCACGCGGAGAGCACCACGGCAGTGGACGACGGCGAGGCCTAGGAAGGGGACGACATGGCACTGGAAGCCCGCGCAGAGAGGACTACGAGGGTTCACTGGTTCAGCTGCGGTGTGAGGCTGCCGTCGCCGCAGGGCCTGGCCAGCGGTGGGAATAGTAGGGGGCGGTGAGGCCTCTGCGGCAGCACAGCCGGCCACGGGAGGTAGGAGCATGCGGCACGACCGGCGCTGCTTTGGGCGGCTGGAGCAAGAAGACCAGAGGTTGAAGAAGCACTACGGCCGTTGGATGGACATCATACGGTCACTGGAGCTAGAATCGTTCATATTGACTAAGTTGACAAAGCCCTTCGTCCCCATCAACTTAGTAGGCCCACAAGTCAGCCTCTCAGCAAGGTGGATCCCAGCTAGCCGGGGGAGTATTCATTTTTTTGTGCGTAATAAGGAGGCACTTCCGATGGGTCCGAGCTGACAGCGGGGGGAACATTTTTTCACGAAATACGGTGCCCCGTCTGGTGGGTCCCAGCAGTCAGGGTGAAACGATTTTTTCGCAAAATACTGGTGGCCCGTTCGGTGGGTCCCCGCTGTCAGGTGGAGGAATAATTATTTTCCGCATAATAAGGAGGCACTTCCTTGCGGCTGCCGTGGACCCAGCTGTCAGCCTCTCCACGTACAGTACTCTTCCGATGGAAGTCGGTCGTTGACCACATTGACCACGCCGCACCGAGAGCACCACGGCGGTGGACGACGGCGAGGCCTAGGAAGGGGACGACGCGGAGCCATTCAAGATGCGGCAGTGGATGCCCACGCGGAGAGGAGTACGATCGTTCACTGGTTCGGTTGCGGTGTGAGGCTGCCGTCGCCGCAGAATAACAGGGGGTGTGGGTGAGTGGAGGGATGGCCTGGCTAGTGGTGGGAGTAGTATGGGGGCGGTGAGGCCTCCGCGGTAGCACAGCCGGCCACGGGAGGCATGAGCAGGTGGCACAACCGGTGCTGCTTTGGGTGGCTGGAGCAAGAAGACCAGAGGTTGAAGAAGCACTATGGCCGTTGGATGGACATCATACGGTCACTGGAGTATTGAATAAGTTGACAAAGCTCTCCGTCCCTGTCAACTTAGTAGGCCCACAAGTCAGCCCAACAATATGGTGGGTCCCAGCTAGCAGGGGGTATTCATTTTTTTGGGCGTAATAAGGAGGCACTTCCTTGCGTGCGAACATATAGCTGGTGGGTCCGACCTGTCAGCGGGGGAACGCCTTTTCCACGAAATACATAGGCCCTTCCTGTGGGTCCTAGCTGTCAGGTGGAGGAATCATTATTTTGCGCGTAATAAGGAGGCATTTCCTTGCGTGCGGCCGTGGACCCAGCTGTCAGCCGCTCCATGTACAGTCCACTTCCGATGGATGTCGTTCATTGACCACGTTGACCAGGCCGCTCCAAGAGCACCAGGGCGGTCGAGGACGGCGAGGCCTAGGAAGGGAACGACACGGAGCCAGGGAATACGCGATAGTTGTTTCCCACGCGAAGGAGTACGAGGGTTTACTGGTTCGTCTGCTGTCGCCAGAGAATAACAACATGTGTGGGTGAGTAGAGGGATGGCTAGGCCAGCGATGGGAGTACGGTGGGGTTGTGAGGCCTGCGCGGCAGCATAGCCGGCCGCGGGAGGAGGGAGAGGGCAGTCCCGCCGACGCTTGTTTGAGCGGCTTGAGCATGAAGAGCAGAGATTGAAGAAGCATGACAGCCGTTTGATGGACATCCAACAGTTATTGCTCTCGTGTGTTGACTAAGTTGACAGGGCGTTGCGTGTGCGTCAACCTTTTTTTTATGAAAGCATACGCGTCAACCTATAGTAGGCGCACAAGTCAGCCTCAAATCTGTGGAAAGCAGCATACATCCCATCTTCCATTATTTCTAATAATGTACAACCCATTTGCTAATTCTTAAGAATTTTTTGGAGCCCATCTTCTTTTTGTTAGCATCACACCCCATACTGTGGCCACGGTTAAAAAGTATACGAAATTTTGCATATTTTGGTGCGGTCAACTTTTTTTAATCCAGAAATATCGATTCACATTCAAACTATTTTGAAAAATAATTTATATAAATATAAAGTCCAAATAATTGTCCACGCATAAAAATCAATGGAATTTAAGATCTTGTAATGAAAAAAAATTGAAACTAATTCCCGGTTTGATGTGTTTTAAAAATGTACAGCCCATTTCTGGGCAAACCGAATGAAACTCTCCTCGTCTTGAAGGATTTGCAGCCCAGCAGGGCCGATAAAGCCAGTAGGCCTTGTTTGGGTATTTCTTTTAAAAAATAGAACTGGGCTAGTCATTTTCAGCAAGAAAAAAACACAACTGGGCTCATGATGTGGTAAACATAAATAAAACCCTGGCTAGACAGGCCACAGCCCCCGCACAGCCCCATTGTTACCCTGACCCGTCGCTAAAACTAGTATAAATAACAACTACTTGTTCCTAAAAAAACTGCGCGACTTGCTGGGTCCCTGGTGTCAGCCGCTCGTAGTGTAATTCTCTCGTTTATTGACTACGTTGACAATGGCGTGAGCCCCAGATGTCCAACCATTAGGAGGAACCATATTTTTGGGCTTGTACTATAGAGGCACTTGCTTGCGTACTGCCATGACGCTAGTGGGTCCCTACTGTCATCCTCTCCACGTACAGTCATCTCCTTGTTCCTCTCGGTTGTTGACGACGTTGACAACGCAAGAGGGCGGTGCACCGTGCACGACGAGCGAACCAAGGCCGCAAGGCGGAGGACGACGGCGAGGCCTCGGACGGAACGAACAGGAGCCATTGAAGATGCGCCGGTCCAGTTGCAGGCGGAGGGGAGTACAAGGGTTGACTGGTTTGGGCGCGGGTGCGTGTTGGGGCTGACGTCGCCGGAGAATAACATGACGTGTAGGGTACATACGATAGGGCGGCGGAGGCGCATCCAGCCATGGGAGGCGGGAGCAGGCGGAGCCGACGGGGTGGGTTGGTTTGGGCAATTGGAGGAAGAAGAAGACAAGAGATAGAAGATACATGACAGATGTTGGATGTCAATCCAACGGCTGGTAGGCAGAATCGTTTGTTGACTGGCTAGTAGGTCGACACCACCTTGGATAGGCTATTTCCTTGCGGGTCCCAAGTGTCAGAATCCAAATCTGTCACGGTCATGCAGCCTTTCCTATGAAAATTTACAACCCATTTGATGTGCTAGTTTGAAATAAGTTTGTGGGTGCTGGTGGGGGCTAATCACTTGGCTTCTGTAATGCACAGTGAGCTCAAGCAGCCGGCGAGAGTGATGTTATTTCCCTGGGTTTGGATTTGTTACAATATTTCACTCTAAATTAAACGAATGGCAAGCCATTTGCCTTGTTTCAAAGAAAATATGACAGTCACAGCCGAGTTGAAAAGGGCAGGAACATCTAACTCCAGCTTACAAACTGTACAAAAGCATGAGGGTTAATTGTTCATCAAGTTTACAAAAAAACCAGATTGAAAAGGGCAACAACATCTAACTCCAGCACTATTTTCGGCAGTCACAGTCAAATGGATCGGTCAGGTCCATAGAATGAACATCCTGGGTCGTAAAATTTACTGGATTATGACCACAATATGTTGTAAATAGAAGCCCGGCACGTTCAGAAGCTCTTTTGCCCACCTGAAACTCCTTTTTTGCTCTTTGATATACCCATCCGTCAAAACCATGCTGCTGATAAACTTAAGCCTGATGGACAATAGTAACCTCGCATTCACCAGGAAGAATGTGACAAATCTTGTGTTTGCATGGTTGGCTACATATCGTTCTAGCATTATTGTCTTCAGTCGAATCTCATGAGAAGTGAGAAAATCCCGGTGCTTACGAATCCACCGATTGGTTATAACTTTCTTACCCCGTCCTGTTGCCTAAATAGACATGAAGATTGAAAACAGTTAAGGTCTAAAAGAAGAGTGTCGAAAGAGCAACAACTAAACGGTTAATTCTAGTACACTATATGTGGGCTTCCAATGTGCGTGAAATTATCACCTTTATATACAACTTCTCCAGACATGGAAAGCATTGCAGCAAGCCAATAATCTTGTTCAGATCAAAACTATTCATTTGGATATATAAGATCTTGACAGAATCCAACACCATTGATAGGCCATCCATGGAGAAACTCTTCATTGAGCATAGAACATAATATTAGTACAAAATGTGCACTCCAAGATGATATATAAATTATGCGCAGAAATTTAAAATGCAGCTTATGGTTACAAGTGTAGATGATAATATAAAGTACCTGAAGAACTATGGAGCCAAACACCATATTGAAATGAGCACAGAGATCATGTATTATACCCAAGGTCTCCAGTTTAGGCGCAGAGAGGACGGTTATTTGCAACGGTGAATAACTAGAATCAAGGATCAACCTTTGAAGTGAAGGGGCATCTTGGATGATGAGCTGCCTTCCGTCAAAAGAAATTCCAATTCTTACAAGGTTAGGCGACTTTATTTGGAGACAATCGATTCTAACTGTGAAAACAAGCACCAAGCACTCCAGCGTAGGGCAACTGGAGTGGATGATGCTGTGCAATGAGGCCTCCGATATACGAACCCACACAAGTGAAAGTTTCTTGAGAAATGGGAGTCGAAGGTTTAATACCTGGGAAATAAACACTCTACTACTAACTTATTTTTTAGATTACTGTAAAAATGGATTTTTTAGATGCCGCTATACTGCAAAGTTTACACTGTTCACATAACATAACATTGCATGGCCGATGCTAGCTAAAGTTTTATTCTGCTTCATCGAGAAATGTAATATTTTGTTATTCGCAGAAAAAGTGTAATATTTTATTTCAGTCATACATAAGCTATACCTAAAGCTAATACAGGACATGAGTGTCTGTCAGACCTAAATGCCTTATTTAGTTGCACAAAATAGTCCATAAACATGCATGTAAACCGTCAAACAAATCTGGAACTATACATCAATGGAACCCAGGAAACAACATATAATAAAACTACAACTTTTATCTTGTAATCAAATTCTTACTTGGAACTCAGTTTGATTTGTGCAAGTGATTTTCTTCTTATTTCAGAATAGTCCTTAGATCATGCAAACAAACACACTATGATGTCTACTCAAGATACGAGTACCCATTTCTCTCTCTAAAAAGAAGGTATATGAGTATCTATCATACAAAACATACGTGCAAAGCACGTGCCTTATTAGAAGTCTAGGTGGCTTTGGAACAGCGGACGGAAGTAGAAAAGGATCCACACGAAGGGAGTTGGGGCAGTAGAGCAAGGCAGGTTTCGAAGGAATATATACCTGAGGGTCGTCGGCATGTCGCAAAGACGGCGTCGGGAGGCCGCATCTTGGCCACAATACCGCAGGGAGGAAGAAGGGGTCGGAGGCCCTCCCGAGACGGCGCTCTCTCAGAGAGAACGGCATGTCCGCCGATCAGGACGCGCGGGCAGCCGTTGGTCTCCTCCCTCGCTGCCGTCGACAACGTGAATGATGCACCTACACCCCTGCCCCGGTCGAGGTTGTCCGGCCGGATTTGTGACCAGCCATGAGCTGAGAGAGATTGTGGCCACCTATGTGTTGCTTAGATCTGGAGGGCATGAGAGAGTGAACGAGAGGAACCCTAGTAAGGCAAGCGCTAACGCTCCTGCTTTTATATATAGTGGAGTGATTTTGTTGTACCAGCTTCAAAAAAATGCGCTCCTACGTGTACCCGCGAGTGGGTGTGAGAGAACTAGTGCGTGCGTGCACCGCTTCTCTTCGTGAGAGTACAATATACTATGCCCAAAGAACGTTCGCCGCAAGAGTAATAGTACAATTGTGTGACGTGTGAGCTAACATAAAATGTGCGTGCCGTCTTTTGTTTTTTAGAAGTTCTGAGGGTAGGGTGTGAAGAGCACATATGTGCGTGACATCTACCTACAGATAGACGGTGGGTGTGACGTGCGAGTCTGCGAGAGGACTCGGGAGAGTCGTGACTCGTGAGGGCGCGTGTGCATGAGAGAGAGGGGAGCACGTATCAATGCAATGCATGTGTCCGTAAATCATTATCCGACAAACGTTCACCACAAGCCTTTTCCTGACGAACGCCGTAAGGACCGTTAGATCGGCATCCGACAGTGTCAGTTTTGCCATGTCATTTAACAGAACAACCACTCCTCCTACACAAAAATCTTCCACGTGAGTGTTAGCAACTGCCGTATGCTCCCTCCGTTCCGAAATGCAGTGCATCTAGCTTTATTGAAAATTCAAACCTCGCAAACTTTTACCGAGTTTTCGTGTACCAAATTGCACATGTAGAATACCATGTATATATCATTTTATTCATCTTCGAGAGGTAACTATAAAGTTGGGTGAGGAGTCTACAAAGAAAGACCATCGTATCACCCGCAGCAATTTCAAGCATCCTTTAGTGTCGAGGAATATCATAGGAACTCTATATGATATGATTTTCATAGGATTTTTCCTTTAGAGCCAATTGGTTCATAGGAATAGATTCATATACTCCACATTTCAAAGGAAATAAACATGATATCATTTCTATAGCTTTAGAGCCACTTGGTTCATATGAATGGATTCCTATACTCCCTTAATTTCAAAGGAAAATAAACATTAGCGTATATTGAATAGAAAAGTTCCTATGATATGAACCAAATTACATATCTTTTCTAATCCCTCCTCATAGGAATTGAGAAACATGTCATCTCTAGATTCAATAGAAAAGTTCCTATGATGTGAACCAAATGACATCTTTTTTCCAATCCCTACTCATAGGAATTGAGATGCTCCATGTCATCTCTTTCCCTACAACTTCCATGTATACATCTTCTATTCCTAAATAGATAGTACAACCCACTAGTAGCTTTTTTCCAAAACATGCAACTATGGCACAAGAACTATATAGTGTGCCAATAACTTTGGAAGATGGTCGCTGGATGAAGCTAACCCGACAGTGCAGAGATAGGCAAATCCGAGCACTACTGGCCGTTGGATATCATCAACATTCCACCAGATCTGCCACATGTACAATTTAGAAGACTCCATGGTTGAACTTAAGCATAGTGCACAAACCTCAAAACACAAGCACTTCTCCTTTGTTCTAGAATCTTCTGCATCATAATTGATTATTTTTTTCTAAATGAATTGCCATTATTTGTTTTTTACTTTATGATTTACTCACTCCGTTCCAAAATAGATGACCCAACTTTGCACTAACTTTGTACAAAGTTAGTGCAAAGTTGGGTCATCTATTTTGGAACGGAGGGAGTACAATGCACAACCCCATGAATCTTAACATTTTTATAAAACTTATTGATTTTGAATGAGATGAACTATAAGAACTAAACGAACATCTACATCATGCATATATGACCCAAAGCTTTACATGCTATAGTGTGTATTTATTCATAATTTGGTTTCGAAATCTCATGCCGTTCAATACATGTGTACCTTACTAGTTTTGAGTAGAGTAGCAAATTTCACGCGGCCCCGGGTATATCAAAATGCAGGGCCCATGCATCATTGCCTTTTGGTCGAACCTACGTCCACAATTTTTGTACGTACTATATCTCCACTGGTCCCCGAACCCAAAATGTTGTCTCGTTTCCGTAAAACCAAGCGGCCCACACATATTTAAGGCATCGGCTCGAACCCGTTTACTACGACGTGGCCCCGCACGCCGTAGTACTCGTACAAACCCTACCGCCGCACTCATCATCGGTTTTCTTCAAGAGGACGAGGGAGAAGCCGATTTGTAGTGGAGGCGCTTTCAAAAAAAGGATCTGTAGTGGAGACCCTACCCTAGGGTGCCCTAGGTAGCTGCCGCACGCATCATTGTTTTCTCTTTTCTTTATGCTCTTGCGCCCTAGAGTGAAATGATGGTTGCTTCATCCGTCCAGCTTAATGCGGGAAAGGTGGGGCTTTGTGATTTGACCCCTCGTCGCTCATTTTCTACTACTGCGACGCTACGACCGGGGTGCCTCCAATTCCAACCGCTGCTCCGAACTATAATTTGGTGCATCGCACGTGGAACAAGACGGTGGATGAGCCACATGTCGGCCAAAGGAGTCCTGCTAAGTGTGTCGCCATTTCGTGTGCGGACTGGCCCTGCTTGAGTTGCTACGCCAACACGACAGGAGCAGCCTACCACTTGGTTTTGCTCCTTGGTGAATCCCGACTATATTGATCTAAAAAGATACATGCCGAACTACCCTCTCCATCTCGGTTTTTTTATTTTTAGGCGTCTCGGTTTATAGGGCCTGCACGTAGTTCTAGGTCATCCATTTGACTAACTAAATATGAGTTACTATGTCACAAAAAGTATATCATTGGATTCTTAAGCGGATGTAGTTGTATTTAAAAGTCGAGGGCGGGGCTTTTCCTGCACGGTAGGCGGCGGGGCAGTTCCGCCTAGTCGGTTCGACAGAGACGCGAGAAGATGAGGGAGTAGGCTGCTGCAAACGTAGGGCTGTGTGATTTGACAGCGAGTTACTGCTGGACAGGTGGGGCCCCGTGATTTGACTTGCCATTATCATTTTAACTGCGGTGCTACGACCGGCGTGAGTCTCCCAGATTCCTGACCACCTCCATACAGGTGCCTCTCCCAATGCTCCACCATGTAGTAAAGGCTGGCTCTTGCATGAGAGCCCACTTCTCCACTTTTTCCTTGCCTCTCTTTCCTCCACATATGCAAAAATGCCGTGTAAAGCGCACTATTGTACTTACTTTTACTTGCTCCTACAGGTGCTTAAGCTTGCCACATAGGCATAAAGTCTGATGTGGCAAGTTAATCAAGAAGAGAGAGACTAGTTTGGTGACCCAAGGAAGAAATGGTGCTAAGCGCATGTACCTAGGTGAAAAGACAATTTTGAGTCTATAGCTAATTAAATGAAGCAAACTTAGCAACACCATTTCATTGGAAGAGGTCACTCCTTGGCAAATGCAATAAATACACGCACTTAGCACCATTTCTTCCTTGAGTATGAAGAAAGAGATAGAGAGGAGTAAAAAAATACACTTATAGCCAACCTTGTTGTAGTATGAGTGACTAAGTGATGAGTATGTATGACATGCCAACATCAGATATCCTAACGCACCATATTAAATCTCCAAGGGCGCGACCGCGCGAGCGACGCGACGCTCATGGTAGGCGCGACCATGATACGGGCTGCTGGCAGCCCTTGGATCTGAGATCAAACGGTCGCATG